>NC_092736.1:30732834-31032834 GCF_047496885.1 Scyliorhinus torazame | reverse complement strand
GCAGCCTCCTTCCCGGGCCGGGGTACAAGGACATCCATCTCTCCTCCACCGCATCCAAGAGGGTCTGCAGCTCGGCATCAGTGAACCTCGGGTCTGCGCTCCTCGCTGCCATCTTGTTGGCTGGGATGGTGGGGTGTGTGGGGCGGGAAGTGTGTATCTGCGGCTGCAGCTTGTCAGCCTTCCGAGTGTCAATCACGGAACCGGCAAATCCGGCACCTTTTCCCAGTGGGATTGATTGTGTTCCGCGCGGCCCCTGTGCTAGCTCCTAAACGGCCGCAGAATTGGCACAGGCGTGGCGCTAGTTTTTCTGTTGTGAAAGTCCACAAATCCTACGTTGGCGTCAACAGAACAGAGATTCACGGCCACTGAGTTTCTTCATCGTCCCGGGCCCAATGCTGACAGCACATTGGTTAGCACTGCTGCCTCACAACGCCAGGGACCCGTGTTCGATTCCAACCTTGGGTGACTGCGGAGTCTGCACGTTCTCCCCGTGTGTGCGTGCGTTTCCTCCGGGCACTCCGGTTTCCTCCCACAGTCCAAAGACGTGCAGGTTAGGTGGATTGGCCGTGATAAATTGCCCTTAGTGTCCCAAGATGGCAGGTTCGGTGGGGTTACAGAGATAGGATGGGGGAGTAGGCCTAGGTAGGATGCTCTTTCAGAGGGTCGATGCAGACCTGATGGCCTCCTTCTGCACTGTTCGATGGTTCAATAACACAGAAAATTCAATTTGGATAGACATGTAAAATCCCTCCCTCCTGGATGACTCCAGAATCCACAAACAGATCTTCTGTGATGAACTGCCTCGGGGTAAACAACACCAAGGCGGTCAGTACAAATGAAGGAGACTCTAAAAACGCACATTACAAATCTCCTCGTTTGGGGAAAGACTGGGGCTGTGCTTGTCCACATGGAGGCAAGCACTGAAATTTGGTTCAGCCTGTTTCGAGTACCATCTGCACTAAACCCACAACATCCAACTTGCCCAGAGGAGGGTCAGAGGTGCAGAGATTTCCCTCAAAGACCAACAATGACAACATGAGGTACCACTGGTTTTGTGGGGGCCATGCATTAAACTCTTTCATCATGAGGGGACTTGCACCTTGCATATACTCAAACAAGGAGTGTCCCATGACATATATTTGTACATAAATTATTCTAACCGTGTCTCCTATCCTGAGGGGACAGAGTGACCCCAAATGTACCTTTTTCCAGGCACAACTGCCCAAATACATCTTCTCATTATGGAATACTCTCAATTGCTGGATGTTTAGAATTACTGAGCACAACTTGAACTGAATTGTATTGCCTGTGAGACTGGCATGAGCAGGTTTCTGACTGTCTAACTGGTTCCAATGTCTGGAACATTTGAACAATAATCCCTGCATTCGCTATTCGTGGAGCTGGCAGACAGAACTCTGTTTACCAAACAGCATTTTACACTTGAATAGTTTTGCAAATGGATTTAATTAGATTAATTAAACTGGTGATTAACCAAATGAGGGCTGATAGCAGAATGAGTGTGTGTGTTCTGTAAATGCACCAATTGCCGCAGTGATTGCACACAGCTATCCCCAAGCCGAATGTGGCTTCCTCCTGCGGCCCAGTGAACTGGGAGACTATAAACTGAGTGCAGTGCTCTGGGCTCCTGGTTCGAATCCTGCCAGGGTCGATGGTAAAATCGCCCGGCTGCCAGCGTCGATGGTAAAATCGCCCGGCTGCCAGGGTCGATGGTAAAATCGCCCGGCTGAGATGGCCGTGTAACCCGGTGAACGGTGTTTGAATTGGACGACTTGCTTCATCGAAACGATCTGCTCGAGATGCCGCCTGCGTTTAGTTCCACGTGGCCCCTCTGACCTCTCAGTGCCTGTTTCTGACCAATAGCCAGCACAGAGGGCAGCACGGTGGCACAGTGGTTAGCACTGCTGCCTCACAGGGTGCTTGGGTAGAGTGCTCGTTCTGAGAGTCGTGTAATGATATGTATATATGTAGACAAGTAAAGGGTTAATTATTACATATCAGTGTAACACAACCACCAGAGGGCACCACTAGTTCCCACTATAAATATAAGAACACAGGGGATCTGGGGTACTTCTAGCCAGGAGAGTCTAGACAGTAGATTGTAAGAGAGATAGATCACAGCATAGTTAAAGCAGCACGTGTCGTTTACATTAGTTGTTACTTAAATATAGATCACTTGATTACTAGTTATAGCTCTGTGCAGTGTGCAAACGCAATATTAATCAATCATTATTCAATAAATCAGTTTTGCTTTAAGTTAGAGATTAGTGGTTTATTTTTAATCACACCATCAGACCGTTCTGGATTGCAAAGCAAAGAGTAACAATATATGACCAAACAATAATATAACAGGTTGGTGCAGACTCGATGGGCTGTAAGGGTTCTATGAGTCTGATTGGTTCCCTTATTTTCCCATTTCTTTATCTTGGCTGTTACCATTTCAATTCAAGGATGTTTAATGGACATGTATCCTGAACACGCTCTCTCTCTCTCTTCCTCTCTCACTCTTTCTCTCTCACTCTTTCTCTCTCCCTCTTTCTTTCTCTCTTCCTCTCTCTCTCTTCTCTCTCTTTTTCCACCCCCTCTCTCCTCCCCACCCCCCACCCCCCCACCCCCATTGTCTCCTGTTGAAAAGCTATATAGCTACTATATTGCTGGAACTGCAGAGACCTGAATTAATCTACAGTGTGAAAATCATTACTTTGCAAGCCTAGATTGAAGGAAAGTGTGCTAGAAGACAAGCATTTGAAACAAAGGCTCTTCCTTTTTTATTATTATTTTTACACCCCTCTTTGTTTGTCTGTATTGTGTGTGTGTAAATAATGGGGCAAGTTAAAGAGTGGGGAGGTTATGAATTATACAATAGTTAACTTGTTGTATTTCCTGCAGATTCAACTATAACTATTGTTATTAATGAAATTAATCGTGTTTAAATTTACAAACCTGGTGACTGTAATTATTGGGCAGCCATAGACCAGAGACTTGGGTATCTTCTAAGAATTATTTATTAGTTTCAGATGCGTTGCGACTCTTGGCCAGTGGGGCTGAAATTGACCGTGCACTAGCCCAGGGGTCCGAACATAGTTCAAAAATTGGAAAGGGGGAAACTCAATAATTACAGGCCAATCAGATGAATGTTCATGGTTTGGGAAGCTCATGGACAACAATAATATTGGATAAAAAGGATATTTGTGTTCCCAGTGACTGACATAAGGGATTACACAACAAAAGTTCATCATTGAAGACTTTTACTGTAACAAATGATCTAAAGTCAACATCGACTAAGCATTACTTAGACGGCAACTAATATGCTAAACTACAAAAGAGATATCTGTTATCAATGTCTTAACACAATTGATAACCCTGCACTGCATTCATATGTTGCAGCAAACCCTACACAGGCTTAGAGTCATCACAGTCATGCCCAGCTTCCAAGGGCTCACTTTTCCCCATTTCACTGAGTTCAGCCACGTTAACATTTAGAAGATTGTAGGTTAATTAATGAAAGCCAGCATGGATTTGTTAACTTGATTGTGTCCTTTGGTGAAGTAACAGGGAAGGTTTCCGAGGGCAGTGCGGTTTATGTTGTGAATGTGAGGTTACAAAAGGTGATGACAAAGTGCCACATGAAAGACTTGTTAGCAAAATTAAAGCCGTTGTGTTATAAATGCAAGGTTTTATGAGATGGTTATTGTTATAACCTGCCTACTTACCATTGGCTGGGGACTAATGACTATCCCACAATCCTGTGGGAGTATGAGCTTCCCCAATGAGGGGGGCAGAGAAACCACTAGTAAACTCCTAGTATAAATAAAGCTGGCCAGTTCAGGAACCAGCAGGAAGGAGTATGCAGCAAGGGAGGTTACTGCTACTGTTATGTATATATGTTATAGTGAATAAATGTTATTACTTTGTATCCTTAAAACTCGTGCTGGATTCTTCGTGGCCCTTACAAAAGTTATGTTTTAAACTGTCTCTTTAATTTCAGGTAAAATGGAGCAATGAAGAGAGGCATGTGACCTGCTATGGGTTTTGACTGATGTCCAGCCTGTGTCACCTGGTTACCATGGGGCCAAGGACCTGGGTCGAGTGCTGTTGAAATGCATATGACCAGAAAGAGAGAGGGAGATGTTTTTGCTATTGAAGATTTATGCTCACGGGGGCTTTGAGCAGAGAGAAAGAGAGAGAGAGTCCTGTACAGAGATGGACAAAGAGCAGTGCTGTGGTCAGTAGAAGCAAGAAGGTCCGTTTGTCGCTCTTGACTGCAAGACAGGATGCTGATCGAAAAACTACCCCTGGTCAAAGAGATGGAAGACATGGGAATTTAAGAACACAAAGAATAGGAGCAGGAATTGACTATGTATCCCCTCGAGCCGTCCCCGCCATTCAATCTGATCGTGGTTGAGCTGATCTTGGGTTTCAGCTCCATCTTCCTCCTCTCCCCATATCCCTTAATTCCCAGAGAGCCCAAAGCTCTCTCTATCCCAGCCTGAAATATATTCAATGATGGGTCATTCACAACCCTCTGGGGTAGAGAATTCCAGTACCCCCGTGTTTCAGATTCCCCAACCAGCGGGAACAATCTGTCAGCGTCCGCCCTATCGAGCTTTCACAATTTTGTAGGTTTCAGTGAAATCGCCACTCATTCTGCTAAACTCCAGAGAATGTGAAACAACCCCCTCATCCCAGGCACCAATCTAGTGAACATTCGCTGTATCGCCTCCCCTGCAAGTATCTCCTCTCTTAAACGTGGAGACTAAAACCACACATCTATTCCAGATTTGATCTCACCAGAAACCTGTACAACTGCAGCCTCAATTCATTATTCCTATACTTCAATCCTCTTGTACTAAAGGCCACATACCATTTCCTTCCTAACTGTCTGTTGTATCTGTATACTAACTTTCCGATGCACCCAAGTCTCTCTGATCATCTACACTTAAGTTCTCACCTTTAAAAAAATTATGCTTTTCTATTCCGACGACCAAACTGAATGATGTCACATTTCTCTACATTATGCTCCATTTACCAGCTTGTTAACCATTCACTTAACCTGCCTATATCTCTTTGCAGCCCCTCTATGTTCCCCCCACAGCTTACCTTCCCACCTAGCTTGGCATTACCAGCCACCTTCGATACCATATTCTCTGTCTTTTTATCTGTGGCGGCACGGTAACACAGTGGTTAGCACTGTTGCTTCACAGCACCAGTGTCCCCGGGTTCGATTCCCCGCTGGGTCACTGTCTGTGCGGAGTCTGCACGTTCTCCCCGTGTCTGCGTGGGTTTCCTCCGGGTGCTCCGGTTTCCTCATCACAGCCTGGTATGGCAACTGCTCAGTCCAAGATCGCAAGAAACTGCAGACTGTGGTGCACTCAGCCCAACCCATCACACAAGCTTGCCGCCCTCCCATTGATTCTGTATACACCTCTCGCTGCCTCTGGAAGGCAGACAGTATTCTCAGAGACCCCTCCCACCCAGGCATTGCCTTCTTCCAGACCCTTCCATCAGGCAGAAGGTACAGAAGTCTGAAGACTCGCACATCCAGACAGAGGAACAGCTTCTTCCCCACAGCTACCAGACTCCTCAACATCTCCCCCTCGGACTGATCTGTTCCCTGTAAGAACACTATTCACAACGCCCTATGCTGCTCTTGCTCATGTATTTGCTTTGTTTGGCGCCCTTGTTCCGCACTGTAACTAATCCCTGTTTGTTGATGTACCATTTGTCAATATTCTCTGTTAATTATTCTTTTTGTCTACTAAGTACGTACTGTGTACGTTCCCTCGGCCACAGAAAAATATTTCTCACTGTACTTCGGTACAGGTGACAATAAAACAAATCAATCAATCAAACAATCACAGGTCCCGAAAGACATGCTTGTTAGGTGAATTGGACATTCTGAATTCCTCCTCAGTGTACCCGAACAGGTGCCAGAATGTGGCGACAAGGGGCTTTTCACAGTAACCTCATTGCAGTGTTAATGTAAGCCTACTTGTGACAATAAAAAAGATTATTATTATTCAGTCATAAACATGGGCTGTCAACAGCTGTAAATGGCTGTGAAAGATTCATCCCGGCAAGGCCATAGTTAGGAATCATTAGGATGAAATGTGCCGTTGGAGATAAGTTCAGGATTTCTTGGAAGAATGAGGGAAAGAACCTCTGATGGTCACTGGACTTGAAGACTCTGTGAAATGGGGGAAAATGAGCCCATGGAAGCTGGGAGTAACTTTGGACGGGGTCCTGTCAAGAATATATGCTATACTGTATGAAGGTGGCACAGGGTTAGGACATTTGTTAAGACAGTGATAAGAGATAGCATTTTTATTGTTCAGAATATTAATTGCCTATTAAGTAATGTTTAGGTCGTATCAATTTCAAGTAATTTGTTACAGTAAAAGCCTTAAAATGTAAAATCTTGTTGTGCTGACCTTTAGTCAGTCACGAGGAACCCAAACATCTTTCTAAGGCTTTGATCCTCTATTGCGATTGTAACACGTTGGATTGATAGGAGCAAGGCAGTAGGGATATGAAACAAGCTGACTGATTGAAAGGCAGGAAAGACTGGTGCGAGATTGATTTAAGGCTGGAAGGCAATATACACCAGTTTATACAGCACTAGATACTAGTATACAGCAAGGCTACACCTGTCTCTTTTAGTATACAGCACGGTTACGCATGGCTTGGGATGAGTATACAACAGAGCAACAAAGCAATGGATATTAGTATGCAAAGGGGTTACACAGAGCTCGATATTAGTATAAATCGGGATTACACAAGAGATCGATATTAGTATACAGCGGGGTTACACAGAGCTCGATATTAGTATAGAGCGGGGTTACACAGAGCTCGATATTAGTATACAGCGGGGTTACACAGAGTTCGATATTAGTATACAGCGGGGTTACACAGAGCTCAATATTAGTATACAGCGGGGATACACAGAGCTCGATATTAGTATACAGCGGGGTTACACAGAGCTCGATATTAGTATACAGCGGGGTTACACAGAGCTCGATATTAGTATACAGCGGGGTTACACAGGGCTCGATATTAGTATACAGCGGGGTTACACAGGGCTCGATATTAGTGTACAGTGGGATTACACGGAGCTCGATATTAGTATACAGCGGGATTACACGGAGCTCAATGTTAGTGTGCACCGGCATTACACAGAGCTCGATATTAGTATGCAGTGGGGTTACACAGAGCTCGATATTAGTATACAGTGGGGTTGCACAGAGCTCGATATTAGTATACAGCGGGTTTACACAGAGCTCGATATTAGTATACAGCGGGGTTACACAGAGCTCTATATTAGTATACAGCGGGGTTAGACAGACCTCAATATTTGTATACAGCGGGGTTACACAGAGCTCGATATTCGTTTCCAGCGGGGTTACACAGAGCTCGATATTAGTATACAGCGGGGTTACACAGAGCTCTATATTAGTATACAGCAGGGTTTCACAGAGCTCGATATTAGTATACAGCGGGGTTACACAGAGCTCGATATTAGTATACAGCGGGGGTACACAGAGCTCTATATTAGTATACAGCAGGGTTTCACAGAGCTCGATATTAATATACAGCGGGGTTACACAGAGCTCGATATTAGTGTACAGCGGGATTAAACGGAGCTCGATATTAGTATACAGCGGGATTACACGGAGCTCAATGTTAGTGTGCACCGGCATTACACAGAGCTCGATATTAGTATGCAGTGGGGTTACACAGAGCTCGATATTAGTATACAGTGGGGTTGCACAGAGCTCGATATTAGTATACTGCGGGGTTACACAGAGCTCGATATTAGTAGACAGCGGGGTTACACAGAGCTCGATATTTGTATACATCGGGATTACACAGATCTCGATATTAGTATACAGCGGGGTTAGACAGACCTCAATATTTGTATACAGCGGGGTTACACAGAGCTCGATATTCGTTTCCAGCGGGGTTACACAGAGCTCGATATTAGTATACAGCGGGGGTACACAGAGCTCTATATTAGTATACAGCGGGGTTTCACAGAGCTCGATATTGGAAAACAGCGGGTTTACACAGAGCTCGATATTAGTATACAGCGGGATTACACAGAGCTCAATATTAGTATACAGTGGGGTTACACAGAGCTCGATATTAATATCCAGCGTGGTTACACAGAGCTCGATGTTAGGATACAGCGGGGTTTCACAGAGCTCGATATTAATATATACAGCGGGGTTACACAGAGCTCGATATTAGTATACAGCGGGGAACAGAGCTCGATATTAGTATACAGCGGGGTTACACAGAGCTCGAAATAAGTATACAGCGGGATTACACAGAGCTCGATATTAGTATACAGCGGCATTACACAGGGCTCGATATTAGTATACAGCGGGATAACACAGAGCTCGATATTAGTATACAGCGGCATTACACAGAGCTCGATATTAGTATACAGCGGGATAACACAGAGCTCGATATTAGTATACAGTGGGATTACACAGAGCTCGATATTAGTATACAGCGGGGTTGCACAGAGCTCAAAATTAGTATACAGTGGGATTACACAGAGCTCGATATTAGTATACAGCGGGTTTACACAGAGCTCGATATTAGTATACAGCGGGGTAACACAGAGCTCGATATTAGTATACAGTGGGGTTACACAGAGCTCGATATTAGTATACACCGGGATTACACAGAGCGCGATATTAGTATACAGCGGGTTTACACAGAGCTCGATATTAGTATACAGCGGGGTTACACAGAGCTCGATATTACTATCCAGTGGGATTACACAGAGCTCGATATTAGTATACAGCGGGGTTACACAGAGCTCGATATTAGTATACAGCGGGGTTACACAGAGCTCGATAATAGTATACAGCGGGATTACACAGAGCTCGATATTAGTATACAGCGGGGTTACACAGAGCTCGATATTAGTATACAGCGGGATTACACAGAGGTCGATATTAGTATACAGCGAGGTTACACAGAGCTCTATATTAGAATACAGCGGGGTTACACAGGGCTCGATATTAGTATACAGCGGCATTACACAGAGCTCGATATTAGTGTACAGCGGGATAACACAGGGCTCGATATTAGTATACAGCGGCATTACAGAGGGCTCGATATTAGTATACAGCGGGATTACACAGAGCTCGATATTAGTATACAGCGGCATTACACAGAGCTCGATATTAGTATACAGCGGGATAACACAGAGCTCGATATTAGTATACAGCGGGATTACACAGAGCTCGATATTAGTATACAGCGGTGTTACACAGAGCACGATCTTAGTATACAGCGGGGCTACACAGAGCTTGATATTAGTATACAGCGGGGTTACACAGAGCTCGAAATTAGTATACAGCGGGATTACACAGAGTTCGATATTAGTATACAGCGGGTTTACACAGAGCTCGATATTAGTATACAGCGGGATTACACAGAGCTCGATATTAGTATACAGTGGGGTTACACAGAGCTCGATATTGGAATACAGCGGGGTTACACAGAGCGCGATATTTGTATACTGCGGGGTTACACAGAGCTCGATATTAGTATACAGCGGCATTACACAGAGCTCGATATTAGTATGCACTGGGGTTACACAGAGCTCGATATTAATATACAGTGGGGTTACACAGAGCTCGATATTAGTATACAGCGGGGTTACACAGAGATCGATATTAGTATACAGCGGGGTGACACAGAGCTCGATATTAGTATACAGCGGGGTTACACAGGGCTCGATATTTGTATACATCGGGATTACACAGAGCCCGATATTAGTATACAGCGGGATTACACAGAGCTCGATATTAGTATACAGTGGGGTTACACAGAGCTCGATATTAGTATACAGCGGGATTACGCAGAGCTCGATGTTAGTATACAGCGGGGTTACACAGAGCTCGAAATTAGTATCCAGCGGGATTACACAGAGCTCGATATTAGTATACAGCGCAGTTACACTGACCTCGATATTAGTATACAGCGGGGTTACACAGAGCTCAATATTAGTATACAGCGGGATTACACAGAGCTCGATATTAGTATACAGCGGGGTTACACAGAGCTCGATATTAGTATACAGCGGGGTTACACAGAGCTTGATATTAGTATACAGCGGGATTACACAGAGCTCGATATTAGTATATAGCGGGGTTACACAGAGCTCGATATTAGTGTACAGCGGGATTACACAGAGCTCGATATTAGTATACAGCGGGGTTACACAGAGCTCGATATTAGTGTACAGCGGGATTACACAGAGCTCGATATTAGTATATTGCGGGCTTACACAGAGCTCGATATTAGTATACAGCGGGGTTACACAGAGCTCGATATTAGTATACAGCGGGGTTACACAGAGCTCGGTATTAGTATACAGCGGGGTTGCACAGAGCTCAATATTAGTATACAGCGGTGTTTCACAGAGCTCGATATTAGTATACAGCGGGGTTACACAGAGCTCGATATTAGTGTACAGCGGGGTTACACATAGCTAGATATTAGTATACAGCGGGGTTACACAGAGCTCGATATTAGTATACAGCGGGGTTACACAGAGCTCTATATTAGTATACAGCGGGGTTACACAGAGCTCGATATTAGTATATAACGGGGTTACACAGAGCTCAATATTAGTATACAGCGGGATAACACAGAGCTCGATATTAGTATACAGCGGGGTTACACAGAGCTCGAGATTAGTATACAGCGGGATTACACAGAGCTCGATATTAGTATACAGTGGGGTTACACAGAGCTCGATATTAGTATACAGCGGGGTTACACAGAGATCGATATTAGTATACAGCGGGGCTACACAGAGCTCGATATTAGTATACAGCGAGGTTAGACAGAGCTCTATATTAGTATACAGCGGGGTTACACAGGGCTCAATATTAGTATACAGGAGGCTACACAGAGCTCGATATTAGTATACAGCGAGGTTACACAGAGCTCGATATTAGTGTACAGCGGGGTTACACCGAGCTCGACATTAGTATAAAGCGGGGACAGAGATCTATATTAGTATACAGCGGGGTTACACAGAGCTCGATATTAGTATACAGCGGGGTTACACAGAGCAAGATATTAGTATACAGCGGGGTTACACAGAGCTCTATATTAGTATACAGCGGGGTTACACAGAGCTCGATATTCGTATACAGCTGGATTACACAGAGCTCGATATTAGTGTACAGCGGGGCACAGAGCTCGATATTAGTATACAGCGGGGTTACACAGAGCTCGATATTAGTATACAGCGGGGTAACAGAGCTCGATATTAGTATACAGCGGGGTTACACAAAGCTATAGATTAGTATACAGCGGGGTTACACAGAGCTCTATGTTAGTATACAGCGGGGTTACACAGAGCTCGATATTAGTATACAGCGGGGTTACACAGAGCTCGATATTAGTATACAGCGGGGTTACTCAGAGCTCTACATTATAATACAGCGGGGTTAGACAGAGCTCGATATTAGTATACAGCGGGGTTACACAGAGCTCGATATTAGTATACAGCGGGGTTACTCAGAGCTCTACATTATAATACAGCGGGGTTAGACAGAGCTCGATATTATTATACAGCGGGGTTACACAGAGCTCGATATTAGTATATAGCGGGATTACACAGAGCTCGATATTAGTATACAGCGGGGTTACACAGAGCTCTATATTAGTATACAGCGGGGTTAGACAGAGCTCGATATTAGTATACAGCGGGGTTACACAGAGCTCTATATTAGTATACAGCGGGGTTAGACAGAGCTCGATATTAGTATACAGCGCGATTACCAGAGCTCGATATTAGTATACAGCGGGGTTACACAGAGCTCGAAATTAGTATTCAGCGGGGTTACACAGAGCTCTACATTATAATGCAGCGGGGTTACACAGAGCTCGATATTAGTATACAGCGGGGTTACACAGAGCTCGATATTAGTATACAGCGGGGTTAGACAGAGCTCGATATTAGTATACAGCGGGGTTACACAGAGCTCGATATTAGTATATAGCGGGATTACACAGAGCTCTATATTAGTATACAGCGGGGTTACACAGAGCTCGATATTAGTATACAGCGGGGTTACACAGAGCTCGATATTAGTATACAGCGGGATCACCAGAGCTCGATATTAGTATACAGCGGGATAACACAGAGCTCGATATTAGTATACAGCGGGGTTACACAGAGCTCGATATTAGTATACAGCGGGGTTACACAGAGCTCGATATTAGTATACAGCGGGATCACCAGAGCTCGATATTAGTATACAGCGGGGTTACACAGAGCTCGATATTAGTATACAGCGGGATTACACAGAGCTCGATATTAGTATACATCGGGGTTACACAGAGCTCGATATTAGTATACAGCGGGATCACCAGAGCTCGATATTAGTATACAGCGGGGTTACACAGAGCTCGATATTAGTATACAGCGGGATTACACAGAGCTCGATATTAGTATACAGCGGGATCACCAGAGCTCGATATTAGTATACAGCTGGGTTACACAGAGCTCGATATTAGTATACAGCGGGATCACCAGAGCTCGATATTAGTATACAGCGGGGTTACACAGAGCTCGATATTTGTATTCAGCGCGGTTACACAGAGCTCGATATTAGTATACAGCGGGGTTACACAGAGCTCGATATTAGTATACAGCGGGGTTACACAGAGCTCGATATTAGTATACAGCGGGGTTACACAGAG
This sequence comes from Scyliorhinus torazame, assembly GCF_047496885.1. Classification (NCBI taxonomy): domain Eukaryota; kingdom Metazoa; phylum Chordata; class Chondrichthyes; order Carcharhiniformes; family Scyliorhinidae; genus Scyliorhinus; species Scyliorhinus torazame. Next base: position 31,020,078 of record NC_092736.1, on the reverse strand, counting down.
CTCGATATTAGTATACAGCGGGGTTACACAGAGCTCGATATTAGTATACAGCGGGATTACACAGAGCTCGATATTAGTATACAGCGGGGTTACACAGAGCTCAATATTAGTATACAGCGGGGTTACACAGAGCTCGATATTAGTATACAGCGGGGTTACACAGAGCTCGATATTAGTATACAGCGGGGTTACACAGAGCTCGATATTAGTATACAGCGGGGTTACACAGAGCTCGATATTAGTATACAGCGGGGATAGACAGAGCTCGATATTAGTATACAGCGGGGTTACACAGAGCTCGATATTAGTATATAGCGGGGTTTCACAGAGCTCGATATTAGTATACAGCGGGGTTACACAGAGCTCGATATTAGTGTACAGTGGGATTACACAGAGCTCGATATTAGTGTACAGCGGGATTACACAGAGCTCGATATTAGTGTACAGTGGGGTTACACAGAGCTCGATATTTGTAGACAGCGGGATTACACAGAGCTCGATATTAGTATACAGCGGGGTTACACAGAGCTCGATATTAGTATACAGCGGGATTACACAGAGCTCGATATTAGTATACAGCGGGGTTATACAGAGCTCGATATTAGTATACAGCGGGGTTACACAGAGCGCGATATTAGTATACAGCGGAGTTACACGGAGCTCGATATTAGTATACATCGGGGTTACACAGAGCTCCATATTAGTATACAGCGGAATAACACAGAGCTCGATATTAGTATACAGTACGGTTACACAGAGCACCATATTAGTATACAGCTGGGTTACACAGAGATCGATATTAGTATACAGCGGGGTTACACAGAGCTCGATATTTGTATACAGCGGGGTTACACAGAGCTCGCTATTAGTATACAGCGGGGTTACACAGAGCTCGATATTAGTATACAGCGGGATTACACAGAGCTCGATATTAGTATACAGCGGGGTTACACAGAGCTCGAAATTAGTATACAGCGGGGTTACACAGAGCTCGATATTTGTATACAGCGGGGTTACACAGAGCTCGATATTAGTATACAGCGGGGTTACACAGAGCTCGAAATTAGTATACAGCGGGGTTACACAGAGCTCGATATTAGTATACATCGGGGTTACACAGAGCTCCATGTTAGTATATAGCGGGATAACACAGACCTCGATATTAGTATACAGTACGGTTACACAGAGCACGATATTAGTATACAGCGGGGTTACACAGAGCTCGATATTAGTATACAGCGGGGTTACACAGAATTCGATATTAGTATACAGCGGGGTTACACAGAGCTCGATATTTGTATACAGTACGGTTACACAGAGCACGATATTAGTATACAGCGGGGTTACACAGAGCTCGATATTAGTATACAGCGGGGTTACACAGAATTCGATATTAGTGTACAGCGGGGTTACACAGAGCTCGATATTTGTATACAGCGGGGTTACACAGAATTCGATATTAGTATACAGCGGGGTTACACAGAGCTCGATATTAGTATACAGCGGGGTTACACAGAGATCGATATTAGTATACAGCGGGGCTACACAGAGCTCGATATTAGTATACAGGAGGCTACACAGAGCTCGATATTAGTATACAGCGAGGTTACACAGAGCTCGATATTAGTGTACAGCGGGGTTACACCGAGCTCGACATTAGTATAAAGCGGGGACAGAGATCTATATTAGTATACAGCGGGGTTACACAGAGCTCGATATTAGTATACAGCGGGGTTACACAGAGCAAGATATTAGTATACAGCGGGGTTACACAGAGCTCTATATTAGTATACAGCGGGGTTACACAGAGCTCGATATTCGTATACAGCTGGATTACACAGAGCTCGATATTAGTGTACAGCGGGGCACAGAGCTCGATATTAGTATACAGCGGGGTTACACAGTGCTCGATATTAGTATACAGCGGGGTAACAGAGCTCGATATTAGTATACAGCGGGGTTACACAAAGCTATAGATTAGTATACAGCGGGGTTACACAGAGCTCTATGTTAGTATACAGCGGGGTTACACAGAGCTCGATATTAGTATACAGCGGGATTACACAGAGCTCAATATTAGTATACAGCGGGGTTACACAGAGCTCGATATTAGTATACAGCGGGGTTACACAGAGCTCGATCTTCGTATACAGCGGGGTTACACAGAGTTCGATATTTGTCTACAGTGGGGTTACACAGAGCTCGATATTAGTATACAGCGGGGTTACACAGAGCTCGATCTTCGTATACAGCGGGGTTACACAGAGTTCGATATTTGTCTACAGTGGGGTTACACAGAGCTCGATATTAGTATACAGCGGGGTTACACAGAGCTCTACATTTGTATACAGCGGGGTTTCACAGAGCTCGATATTAGTATACAGCGGGGTTACACAGAGCTCGATATTTGTATACAGCGGGGTTACACAGAGCTCGATATTTGTATACAGCGGGGTTACACAGAGCTCGCTATTAGTATACAGCGGGGTTACACAGAGCTCGATATTAGTATACAGCGGGATTACACAGAGCTCGATATTAGTATACAGCGGGGTTACACAGAGCTCGAAATTAGTATACAGCGGGGTTACACAGAGCTCGATATTTGTATACAGCGGGGTTACACAGAGCTCGATATTAGTATACATCGGGGTTACACAGAGCTCCATGTTAGTATTTAGCGGGATAACACAGACCTCGATATTAGTATACAGTACGGTTACACAGAGCACGATATTAGTATACAGCGGGGTTACACAGAGCTCGATATTAGTATACAGCGGGGTTACACAGAAATCGATATTAGTATACAGCGGGGTTACACAGAGCTCGATATTTGTATACAGCGGGGTTACACAGAATTCGATATTAGTATACAGCGGGGTTACACAGAGCTCGATATTTGTATAAAGTACGGTTACACAGAGCACGATATTAGTATACAGCGGGGTTACACAGAGCTCGATATTAGTATACAGCGGGGTTACACAGAATTCGATATTAGTGTACAGCGGGGTTACACAGAGCTCGATATTTGTATACAGCGGGGTTACACAGAATTCGATATTAGTATACAGCAAGGTTACACAGAGCTCGATATTTGTATACAGCGGGGTTACACAGAGCTCGACATTAGTGTGCAGCGGGATAACACAGAGCTCGATATTAGTATACAGCGGGGTTACACAGAGCTCGATCTTCGTATACAGCGGGGTTACACAGAGTTCGATATTTGTCTACAGTGGGGTTACACAGAGCTCGATATTAGTATACAGCGGGGTTACACAGAGCTCTACATTTGTATACAGCGGGGTTACACAGAGCTCGATATTAGTATACAGCGGGGTTACACAGAGCTCGATATTTGTATACAGCGGGGTTACACAGAGCTCGATATTAGTATACAGCGGCAATACACAGAGCTCGATAATAGTATACAGCGGGGTTACACAGAGCTCGATATTAGTATACAGCGGGGTTACACAGAGCTCGATATTAGTATACAGCGGGGTTACACAGAGCTCGATATTTGTATACAGCGGGGCTACACAGAGCTCGATATTAGTATACAGCGGGGCTACACAGAGCTCGATATTAGTATACAACGAGGTTACACAGAGCTCGATATTAGTGTGCAGCGGGGTTACGCCGAGCTCGATCTTAGTATACAGCGGGAAACAGAGCTCGATATTAGTATACAGCGGGGTTACACAGAGCTCGATATTAGTATACAGCGGGATTACACAGAGCTCGATATTAGTATACAGCGGGGTTACACAGAGCACGATATTAGTATACAGCGGGATTACACAGAGCTCGATATTAGTATACAGCGGGGTTACACAGAGCTCTACATTAGTATACAGCGGGATTACTCAGAGCTTGATATTAGTATACAGCGGGGTTACACAGAGCTCGATATTAGTATACAGCGGGGTTACACAGAGCTCGATATTAGTACACAGCGGGGTTACACATAGCTCGATATTAGTATACAGCGCGGTTACACAGAGCTTGATATTAGTATACAGCGGGATTATACAGAGCTCGATATTAGTGTACAGCGGGGTTACACAGAGCTCGATATTAGTATACAGCGGTGTTACACAGAGCTCAATATTAGTATACAGCGGGGTTACACAGAGATCGATATTAGTATACAGTGGGGCTACACAGAGCTCGATATTAGTATACAGCGAGGTTACACAGAGCTCGATATTACTGTACAGCGGGGTTACACCGAGCTCGATATTAGTAGAGAGCGGGGACAGAGCTCGATATTAGTATACAGCGGGGAAACACAGAGCTCGATTTTAGTATGCAGTGGGGTTGCATAGAGCTCTATATTAGTATAGAGCGGTGTTTCACAGAGCTCGATATTAGTATACAGCGGAGTTACACAGAGCTCGTTATTAGTATACAGCGGGGTTACACCGAGCTCGATATTAGTAGACAGCGGGGACAGAGCTCGATATTAGTATACAGTGGGGTTACACAGAGCTCGATATTAGTGTACAGCGGGGTTACACAGAGCTCGATATTAGTATACAGCGGGGTTACACAGAGCTCGATATTTGTATACAGCGGGGTTACACAGAGCTCTATATTAGTATACAGCGGGGTTACACAGAGCTCGATATTAGTATACAGCGGGGTTACACAGCGCTCGATATTAGTATACAGCGGATTTACACAGAGCTCGATATTAGTATACAGCGGGGTTACACAGAGCTCGATATTAGTATACAGTGGGGTTACACAGGGCTCGATATTAGTATACAGCGGGGTTACACAGAGCTCGATATTAGTAGACAGCGGGGACAGAGCTCTATATTAGTATACAGCGGGATTACACAGAGCTCAATATTAGTATACAGCGGGGTTACACAGAGCTCGATATTAGTATACAGCGGGGTTACACAGAGCTCGATATTAGTATACAGCGGGGTTACACAAAGATCGATATTAGAATACAGTGGGGCTACACAGAGCTCGATATTAGTATACAGCGAGGTTACACAGAGCTCTATATTAGTATACAGCGGGGTTACACAGAGCTCGTTATTAGTATACAGCGGGGTTACACCGAGCTCGATATTAGTAGACAGCGGGGACAGAGCTCTATATTAATATACAGCGGGGTTACACAGTGCTCGATATTAGTATACAGCGGGATTACACAGAGCTCAATATTAGTATACAGCGGGGTTACACACAGCTCTACATTAGTATACAGCGGGATTACACAGAGCTCGATATTAGGATACAGCGGGGTTACACACAGCTCTACATTAGTATACAGCGGGGTTACACAGAGCTCAATATTAGTACACAGCGGGGTTACACAGAGCTCGATATTAGTATACAGCGGGGTTACACGGAGCTCGATATTAGTATACAGCGGGGTTACACAGAGCTCGATATTAGTACACAGCGGGGTTACACAGAGCTCGATATTAGTATACAGCGGGGTTACACAGAGCTCGATATTAGTATACATCGGGGTTACACAGAGCTCAATATTAGTACACAGCGGGGTTACACAGAGCTCGATATTACTATACAGCGGGGTTACACAGAGCTCTATATTAGTATACAGCGGGGTTACACAGAGCTCGATATTAGTACACAGCGGGGCTACACAGAGCTCGATATTAGTATACAGCGGGGTTACACAGAGCTCGATATTAGTATACAGCGGGGTTACACAGAGCTCGATATTACTATACAGCGGGGCTACACAGAGCTCTATATTAGTATACAGCGGGGTTACACAGAGCTCGATATTCATATACAGCGGGGTTACACAGAGCTCGATATTAGTATACAGCGGGGTAACACAGAGCTCGATATTAGTATACAGCGGGGTTACACAAAGCTCTATATTAGTATACAGTGGGGTTACACAAAGCTCTATATTAGTATACAGCGGGGTTACACAGAGCTCGATATTAGTATACAGCGGGGTTACACAAAGCTCTATATTAGTATACAGCGGGGTTACACAGAGCTCGATATTAGTACACAGCGGGGTTACACAGAGCTCGATATTAGTCTACAGCGGGGTTTCACAGAGCTCGATATTAGTATACAGCGGGGTTACACAGAGCTCGATATTAGTATACAGCGGGGTTACACAGAGCTCGATATTAGTATACAGCGGGGTAACACAGAGCTCGATATTAGTATACAGCGGGGTTACACAAAGCTCTATATTAGTATACAGCGGGGTTACACAAAGCTCTATATTAGTACACAGCGGGGTTACACAGAGCTCGATATTACTATACAGCGGGGTTACACAGAGCTCGATATTAGTATACAGCGGGGTTACACAGAGCTCGATATTAGTACACAGCGGGGTTACACAGAGCTCGATATTAGTATACAGCGGGGTTACACAGAGCTCTATATTAGTATACAGCGGGGTTACACAGAGCTCGATATTAGTATACAGCGGGGTTACGCAGAGCTCGATATTAGTACACAGCGGGGTTACACAGAGCTCGATATTAGTATGCAGCGGGGTAACACAGAGCTCGATATTAGTATACAGCGGGGTTACACAAAGCTCTATATTAGTATACAGCGGGGTTACACAGAGCTCGATATTAGTATACAGCGGGGTTACACAGAGCTCGACATTAGTATACAGCGGGGTTACACAAAGCTCTATATTAGTATACAGCGGGGTTACACAGAGCTCGATATTAGTATACAGCGGGGTTACACAAAGCTCTATATTAGTATACAGCGGGGTTACACAGAGCTCGATATTAGTACACAGCGGGGTTACACAGAGCTCGATATTAGTATGCAGCGGGGTAACACAGAGCTCGATATTAGTATACAGCGCGGTTACACAAAGCTCTATATTAGTATACAGCGGGGTTACACAGAGCTCGATATTAGTATACAGCGGGATTACACAGAGCTCTATATTAGAATACAGCGGGGTTACACAGAGCTCGATATTAGTATACAGCGGGGTTACACAGAGCTCGATATTAGTATACAGCGGGGTTACACAGAGCTCGATATTACTATACAGCGGGGTTACACAGAGCTCTATATTAGTATACAGCGGGGTTACACAGAGCTCGATATTCATATACAGCGGGGTTACACAGAGCTCGATATTAGTATACAGCGGGGTAACACAGAGCTCGATATTAGTATACCGCGGGGTTACACAAAGCTCTATATTAGTATACAGCGGGGTTACACAAAGCTCTATATTAGTATACAGCGGGGTTACACAGAGCTCGATATTAGTATACAGCGGGGTTACACAAAGCTCTATATTAGTATACAGCGGGGTTACACAGAGCTCGATATTAGTATACAGCGGGGTTACACAGAGCTCTATATTAGTATACAGCGGGGTTACACAGAGCTCGATATTCATATACAGCGGGGTTACACAGAGCTCGATATTAGTATACAGCGGGGTTACACAGAGCTCGATATTAGTATACAGCGGGGTTTCACAGAGCTCGATATTAGTACACAGCGGGGTTACACAGAGCTCGATATTAGTATACAGCGGAGTTTCACAGAGCTCGATATTAGTATACAGCGGGGTTACACAGAGCTCGATATTAGTATACAGCGGGGTTACACAGAGCTCGATATTAGTATACAGCGGGGTAACACAGAGCTCGATATTAGTATACAGCGGGGTTACACAAAGCTCTATATTAGTATACAGCGGGGTTACACAAAGCTCTATATTAGTACACAGCGGGGTTACACAGAGCTCGATATTACTATACAGCGGGGTTACACAGAGCTCGATATTAGTATACAGCGGCGTTACACAGAGCTCGATATTAGTACACAGCGGGGTTACACAGAGCTCGATATTAGTATACAGCGGGGTTACACAGAGCTCTATATTAGTATACAGCGGGGTTACACAGAGCTCGATATTAGTATACAGCGGGGTTACACAGAGCTCGATATTAGTACACAGCGGGGTTACACAGAGCTCGATATTAGTATGCAGCGGGGTAACACAGAGCTCGATATTAGTATACAGCGGGGTTACACAAAGCTCTATATTAGTATACAGCGGGGTTACACAGAGCTCGATATTAGTATACAGCGGGGTTACACAGAGCTCGACATTAGTATACAGCGGGGTTACACAAAGCTCTATATTAGTATACAGCGGGGTTACACAGAGCTCGATATTAGTATACAGCGGGGTTACACAAAGCTCTATATTAGTATACAGCGGGGTTACACAGAGCTCGATATTAGTACACAGCGGGGTTACACAGAGCTCGATATTAGTATGCAGCGGGGTAACACAGAGCTCGATATTAGTATATAGCGGGGTTACACAAAGCTCTATATTAGTATACAGCGGGGTTACACAGAGCTCGATATTAGTATACAGCGGGATTACACAGAGCTCTATATTAGAATACAGCGGGGTTACACAGAGCTCGATATTAGTATACAGCGGGGTTACACAGAGCTCGATATTAGTATACAGCGGGATTACACAGAGCTCTATATTAGAATACAGCGGGGTTACACAGAGCTCGATATTAGTATACAGCGGGATTACACAGAGCTCTATATTAGAATACAGCGGGGTTACACAGAGCTCGATATTAGTATACAGCGGGATTACACAGAGCTCGATATTAGTATACAGCGGGGTTACACAGAGCTCGATACTAGTATACAGCGGGGTTACACAGAGCTCGCTATTAGTATACAGCGGGGTTGGACAGGGCTCGATATTAGTATACAGCGGGGTTAGACAGAGCTCGCTATTAGTATACAGCGGGGTTACACAGAGCTCTATATTAGTATACAGCGGGGTTACACAGAGCTCTACATTTGTATACAGCGGGGTTACACAGAGCTCGATATTAGTATACAGCGGGGTTACACAGAGCTCGATATTTGTATACAGCGGGGTTACACAGAGCTCGATATTAGTATACAGCGGCAATACACAGAGCTCGATAATAGTATACAGCGGGGTTACACAGAGCTCGATATTAGTATACAGCGGGGTTACACAGAGCTCGATATTAGTATACAGCGGGGTTACACAGAGCTCGATATTTGTATACAGCGGGGCTACACAGAGCTCGATATTCGTATACAGCGGGGCTACACAGAGCTCAATATTAGTATACAACGAGGTTACACAGAGCTCGATATTAGTGTACAGCGGGGTTACACCGAGCTCGATCTTTGTATACAGCGGGATTACACAGAGCTCGATATTAGTATACAGCGGGAAACAGAGCTCGATATTAGTATACAGCGGGGTTACACAGAGCTCGATATTAGTATACAGCGGGATTACACAGAGCTCGATATTAGTATACAGCGGGGTTACACAGAGCACGATATTAGTATACAGCGGGATTACACAGAGCTCGATATTAGTATACGGCGGGGTTACACAGAGCTCGATATTAGTATATAGCGGGGTTACACAGAGCTCGATATTAGTATACAGCGGGGTTACACAGAGATCGATATTAGTACACAGCGGGGTTACACATAGCTCGATATTAGTATACAGCGGGGTTACACACAGCTCTACATTAGTATACAGCGGGATTACACAGAGCTTGATATTAGTATATAGCGGGGTTACACAGAGCTCGATATTAGTATACAGCGGGGTTACACAGAGATCGATATTAGTACACAGCGGGGTTACACATAGCTCGATATTAGTATACAGCGCGGTTACACAGAGCTTGATATTAGTATACAGCGGGATTATACAGAGCTCGATATTAGTGTACAGCGGGGTTACACAGAGCTCGATATTAGTATACAGCGGTGTTACACAGAGCTCGATATTAGTATACAGCGGGGTTACACAGAGATCGATATTAGTATACAGTGGGGCTACACAGAGCTCGATATTAGTATACAGCGAGGTTACACAGAGCTCGATATTACTGTACAGCGGGGTTACACCGAGCTCGATATTAGTAGACAGCGGGGACAGAGCTCGATATTAGTATACAGCGGGGTTACACAGAGCTCGATATTAGTATGCAGTGGGGTTGCATAGAGCTCTATATTAGTATACAGCGGGGTTACACCGAGCTCGATATTAGTATACAGCGGGGACAGAGCTCGATATTAGTATACAGCGGAGTTACACAGAACTCGATATTAGTATACAGCGGGGTTACACCGAGCTCGATATTAGTAGACAGCGGGGACAGAGCTCGATATTAGTATACAGTGGGGTTACACAGAGCTCGATATTAGTGTACAGCGGGGTTACACAGAGCTCGATATTAGTATACAGCGGGGTTACACAGAGCTCGATATTTGTATACAGCGGGGTTACACAGAGCTCTATATTAGTGTACAGCGGGGTTACACAGAGCTCGATATTAGTATACAGCGGGGTTACACAGCGCTCGATATTAGTATACAGCGGGATTACACAGAGCTCGATATTAGTATACAGCGGGGTAACACAGAGCTCGATATTAGTATACAGCGGGGTTACACAGGGCTCGATATTAGTATACAGCGGGGTTACACAGAGCTCGATATTAGTAGACAGCGGGGACAGAGCTCTATATTAGTATACAGCGGGATTACACAGAGCTCAATATTAGTACACAGCGGGGCTACACAGAGCTCGTTATTAGTATACAGCGGGGTTACACAGAGCTCGATATTAGTATTCAGCGGGATTACACAGAGCTCGATATTAGTATACAGCGGGGTTACACAGAGCTCGATATTAGTATACAGCGGGCTTACACAGAGCTCGATATTAGTATACAGTGGGGTTACACAGAGCTCGATATTAGTATACAGCGGGGTTACACAGAGCTCGATATTAGTATACAGCGGGGTTACACAGAGCTCGATATTTGTATACAGCGGGGTTACACAGAGCTCGATATTAGTATACAGCGGCAATACACAGAGCTCGATAATAGTATACAGCGGGGTTACACAGAGCTCGATATTAGTATACAGCGGGGTTACACAGAGCTCGATATTAGTATACAGCGGGGTTACACAGAGCTCGATATTTGTATACAGCGGGGCTACACAGAGCTCGATATTAGTATACAGCGGGGCTACACAGAGCTCGATATTAGTATACAACGAGGTTACACAGAGCTCGATATTAGTGTACAGCGGGGTTACACCGAGCTCGATCTTTGTTTTCAGCGGGAAACAGAGCTCGATATTAGTATACAGCGGGGTTACACAGAGCTCGATATTAGTATACAGCGGGATTACACAGAGCTCGATATTAGTATACAGCGGGGTTACACAGAGCACGACATTAGTATACAGCGGGATTACACAGAGCTCGATATTAGTATACAGCGGGGTTACACAGAGCTCGATATTAGTATACAGCGGGGTTACACAGAGCTCGATATTAGTATACAGCGGGATTACACAGAGCTTGATATTAGTATATAGCGGGGTTACACAGAGCTCGATATTAGTATACAGCGGGGTTACACAGAGCTCGATATTAGTACACAGCGGGGTTACACATAGCTCGATATTAGTATACAGCGCGGTTACACAGAGCTTGATATTAGTATACAGCGGGATTATACTGAGCTCGATATTAGTGTACAGCGGGGTTACACAGAGCTCGATATTAGTATACAGCGGTGTTACACAGAGCTCGATATTAGTATACAGCGGGGTTACACAGAGATCGATATTAGTATACAGTGGGGCTACACAGAGCTCGATATTAGTATACAGCGAGGTTACACAGAGCTCGATATTACTGTACAGCGGGGTTACACCGAGCTCGATATTAGTAGACAGCGGGGACAGAGCTCGATATAAGTATACAGTGGGGTTGCATAGAGCTCTATATTAGTATACAGCGGTGTTTCACAGAGCTCGATATTAGTATACAGCGGAGTTACACAGAGCTCGATATTAGTATACAGCGGGGTTACACCGAGCTCGATATTAGTAGACAGCGGGGACAGAGCTCGATATTAGTATACAGTGGGGTTACACAGAGCTCGATATTAGTGTACAGCGGGGTTACACAGAGCTCGATATTAGTATACAGCGGGGTTACACAGAGCTCGATATTTGTATACAGCGGGGTTACACAGAGCTCTATATTAGTATACAGCGGGGTTACACAGAGCTCGATATTAGTATACAGCGGGGTTACACAGCGCTCGATATTAGTATACAGCGGGATTACACAGAGCTCGATATTAGTATACAGCGGGGTAACACAGAGCTCGATATTAGTAGACAGCGGGGACAGAGCTCGATATTAGTATACAGCGGGGTTACACAGAGCTCGATATTAGTAGACAGCGGGGACAGAGCTCTATATTAGTATACAGCGGGTTTACACAGAGCTCAATATTAGTACACAGCGGGGCTACACAGAGCTCGTTATTAGTATACAGCGGGGTTACACAGAGCTCGATATTAGTATACAGCGGGATTACACAGAGCTCGATATTAGTATACAGCGGGGTTACACAGAGCTCGATATTAGTATACAGCGGGGTTACACAGAGCTCGATATTAGTATACAGCGGGGTTACACAGAGATCGATATTAGAATACAGTGGGGCTACACAGAGCTCGATATTAGTATACAGCGAGGTTACACAGAGCTCTATATTAGTATACAGCGGGGTTACACAGAGCTCGTTATTAGTATACAGCGGGGTTACACCGAGCTCGATATTAGTAGACAGCGGGGACAGAGCTCTATATTAGTATACAGCGGGGTTACACAGTGCTCGATATTAGTATACAGCGGGATTACACAGAGCTCAATATTAGTATACAGCGGGGTTACACACAGCTCTACATTAGGATACAGCGGGATTACACAGAGCTCGATATTAGGATACAGCGGGGTTACACACAGCTCTACATTAGTATACAGCGGGGTTACACAGAGCTCGATATTAGTGTACAGCGGGGTTACACAGAGCTCAATATTAGTACACAGCGGGGTTACACAGAGCTCGATATTAGTATACAGCGGGGTTACACGGAGCTCGATATTAGTATACAGCGGGGTTACACAGAGCTCGATATTAGTATACATCGGGGTTACACAGAGCTCGATATTAGTATACAGCGGGTTTACACAGAGCTCGATATTAGTATACAGCGGGGTTACACAGAGCTCGATATTAGTATACAGCGGGGTTACACAGAGCTCGATATTAGTATACAGCGGGGTTACACAGAGCTCGATATTAGTATACAGCGGGGTAACACAGAGCTCGATATTAGTATACATCGGGGTTACACAGAGCTCGATATTAGTATACAGCGGGGTTACACAGAGCTCGATATTAGTATACAGCGGGGTTACACAGAGCTCGATATTAGTATACAGCGGGTTTACACAGAGCTCGATATTAGTATACATCGGGGTTACACAGAGCTCGAGATTAGTATACAGCGGGGTTACACAGAGCTCGATATTAGTATACAGCGGGGTTACACAGAGCTCGATATTAGTATACAGCGGGGTTACACAGAGCTCGATATTAGTATACAGCGGGGTTACACAGAGCTCGATATTAGTATACAGCGGGGTTACACAGAGCTCGATATTAGAATACAGCGGGGTAACACAGAGCTCGATATTAGTATACAGCGGGGTTACACAGAGCTCGATATTAGTATACTGCGGGGTTACACAGAGCTCGATATTAGTATACAGCGGGGTTACACAGAGCTCGATATTAGTATACAGCGGGGTTACACAGAGCTCGATATTAGTATACAGCGGGGTTACACAGAGCTCGATATTAGTATACAGCGGGGTTAGACAGAGCTCGATATTAGTATACAGCGGGGTTACACAGAGCTCGATATTTGTATACAGCGGGGTTACACAGAGCTCGATATTAGTATACAGCGGGGTTACACAGAGCTCAATATTAGAATACAGCGGGGTAACACAGAGCTCGATATTAGTATACAGCGGGGTTACACAGAGCTCGATATTAGTATACTGCGGGGTTACACAGAGCTCGATATTAGTATACAGCGGGGTTACACAGAGCTCGATATTAGTATACAGCGGGGTTACACAGAGCTCGATATTAGTATACAGCGGGGTTAGACAGAGCTCGATATTAGTATACAGCGGGGTTACACAGAGCTCGATATTTGTATACAGCGGGGTTACACAGAGCTCGATTTTAGTATATAGCGGGGTTACACAGAGCTCGATATTAGAATACAGCGGGGTTACACAGAGCTCGATATTAGTATACAGCGGGGTTACACAGAGCTCGATATTAGTATACTGCGGGGTTACACAGAGCTCGATATTAGTATACAGCGGGGTTACACAGAGCTCGATATTAGTATACAGCGGGGTTACACAGAGCTCGATATTAGTATACAGCGGGGTTACACAGAGCTCGATATTAGTATACAGCGGGGTTACACAGAGCTCGATATTAGAAAACAGCGGGGTTACACAGAGCTCGATATTAGTATACAGCGGGGTTACACAGAGCAAGATATTAGTATACAGCGGGGTTACACAGAGCTCGATATTAGTATACAGCGGGGTTACACAGAGCTCTATGTTAGTATACAGCGGGGTTACACAGAGCTCGATATTTGTATACAGCGGGGTTACACAGAGCTCGATATTAGTATACAGCGGGGTTACACAGAGCTCGATATTAGTATGCAGCGGGGTTACACAGAGCTCGATATTAGTATACAGCGGGGTTACACAGAGCAAGATATTAGTATACAGCGGGGTTACACAGAGCTCGATATTAGTATACAGCGGGGTTACACAGAGCTCGATATTAGTATACAGCGGGGTTAGACAGAGCTCGATATTAGTACACAGCGGGGTTACACAGAGCTCGATATTAGTATACAGCGGGGTTACACAGAGCTCTTCATTAGTATACAGCGGGGTTACACAGAGCTCGATATTAGTACACAGCGGGGTTACACGGAGCTCGATATTAGTATACAGCGGGGTTACACAGAGCTCGATATTAGTATACAGCGGGGTTACACAGAGCTTGATATTAGTATACAGCGGGGTTACACAGAGCTCTACATTAGTATACAGCGGGGTTACACAGAGCTTGATATTAGTATACAGCGGGGTTACACAGAGCTCGATATTAGTATACAGCGGGGTTACACAGAGCTCGATATTAGTATACAGCGGGGTTACACAGAGCTCGATATTAGTATACAGCGGGGTTACACAGAGCTCGATATTAGTATACAGCGGGGTTACACAGAGCTCGATATTAGTGTACAGCGGGGTTACACAGAGCTCGATATTAGTATACAGGGGGGTTACACAGAGCTCGATATTAGTATACAGCGGGGTTACACAGAGCTCGATATTAGTATACAGTGGGGTTACACAGAGCTCGATATTAGTATACAGCGTGGTTACACAGAGCTCGATATTAGTATACAGTGGGGTTACACAGAGCTCGATATTAGTATACAGCGGGGTTACACAGAGCTCGATATTAGTATACAGTGGGGTTACACAGAGCTCGATATTAGTATACAGCGGGGCACAGAGCTCGATATTAGTATACAGCGGGGTTACACAGAGCTCTATATTAGTATACAGAGGGGTAACACAGAGCTCGATATTAGTATACAGCGGGGTTACACAAAGCTCTATATTAGTATACAGCGGGGTTACACAGTGCTCGATATTAGTATACTGCGGGGTTACACAGAGCTCGATATTAGTATACAGCGGGGTTACACAGAGCTCGATATTAGTATACAGCGGGGTTACACAGAGCTCGATATTAGTATACAGCGGTATTACACAGAGCTCGATATCAATTTCCAGCGGGATTACACAGAGCTTGATATTAGTATACAGCGGGGTTACACAGAGCTCGATATTAGTATACAGCGGGATTACACAGAGCTCGATATTAGTATACAGCGGGGTTACACAGAGCTCGATATTAGTATACAGCGGGGTTACACAGAGCTCGATATTAGTGTACAGCAGGGTTACACAGAGCTCGATATTAGTGTACAGCAGGGTTACACAGAGCTCGCTATTAGTATACAGCGGGGTTAGACAGGGCTCGATATTAGTATACAGCGGGGTTAGACAGAGAACGCTATTAGTATACAGCGGGGTTACACAGAGCTCAATATTAGTATACAGCGGGGTTACCCAGATATCGATATTAGTATACAGCGGGGCTACACAGAGCTCGATATTAGTATACAGCGAGGTTACACAGAGCTCTATATTAGTATACAGCGGGGTTACACAGGGCTCGATATTAGTATACAGGAGGCTACACAGAGCTCGATATTAGTATACAGCGAGGTCACACAGAGCTCGATATTAGTGTACACCGGGGTTACACCGAGCTCAATATTAGTATACAGCGGTGACAGAGCTCAATATTAGTATACAGCGGGGTTACACAGTGCTCGATATTAGTATACAGCGGGATTACACAGAGCTCGATATTAGTATACAGCGGGGTTACACAGAGCAAGATATTAGTATTCAGCGGGGATACACAGAGCTCGATATTAGTAGACAGCGGGGTTACACAGAGCTCTATATTAGTATACAGCGCGGTTACACAGAGCTCGATATTAGTGTACAGCGGGGTTACACCGAGCTCGATATTAGTATACAGCGGTGACAGAGCTCTATATTAGTATACAGCGGGGTTACACAGTACTCGATATTAGTATACAGCGGGGTTACACAGAGCTCGATATTAGTATACAGCGGGGTTACACAGAGCAAGATATTAGTATACAGCGGGGATACACAGAGCTCGATATTAGTAGACAGCGGGGTTACACAGAGCTCTACATTAGTATACAGCGGGATTACACAGAGCTCAATATTAGTATACAGCGGGATTACACAGAGCTCTACATTAGTATACAGCGGGGTTACACAGAGCTCGATATTAGTATACAGCGGGATTACACAGACCTTGATATTAGTATACAGTGGGGTTACACAGAGCTCGATATTAGTATACAGCGGGGTTACACAGAGCTCGATATTAGTATACAGCGGGGTTACACAGAGCTCGATATTAGTATACAGCGGGGTTACACAGAGCTCGATATTAGTATACAGCGGGGTTACACAGAGCTCGATATTAGTGTACAGCGGGGTTACACAGAGCTCGATATTAGTATACAGCGGGGTTACACAGAGCTCGATATTAGTATACAGCGGGGTTACACAGAGCAAGATATTAGTATACAGCGGGTTTACACAGAGCTCGATAGTAGTATACAGCGGGGTTACACAGAGCTCTATGTTAGTATACAGCGGGGTTACACAGAGCTCGATATTAGTATACAGCGGGGTTACACAGAGCTCGATATTAGTATACAGCGGGGTTACACAGAGCTCGATATTAGTATACAGCGGGGTTACACAGAGCTCGATATTAGTATACAGCGGGGTTACACAGAGCAAGATATTAGTATACAGCGGGGTTACACAGAGCTCGATATTAGTATACAGCGGGGTTACACAGAGCTCGATATTAGTATACAACGGGGTTAGACAGAGCTCGATATTAGTACACAGCGGGGTTACACAGAGCTCGATATTAGTATACAGCGGGGTTACACAGAGCTCTTCATTAGTATACAGCGGGGTTACACAGAGCTCGATATTAGTACACAGCGGGGTTACGCGGAGCTCGATATTAGTATACAGCGGGGTTACACAGAGCTCGATATTAGTATACAGCGGGGTTACACAGAGCTTGATATTAGTATACAGCGGGGTTACACAGAGCTCGATATTAGTATACAGCGGGGTTACACAGAGCTCGATATTAGTATACAGCGGGGTTACACAGAGCTCTACATTAGTATACAGCGGGGTTACACAGAGCTTGATATTAGTATACAGCGGGGTTATACAGAGCTCGATATTAGTATACAGCGGGGTTACACAGAGCTCGATATTAGTATACAGCGGGGTTACACAGAGCTCGATATTAGTATACAGCGGGGTTACACAGAGCTCGATATTAGTATACAGCGGGGTTACACAGAGCTCGATATTAGTGTACAGCGGGGTTACACAGAGCTCGATATTAGTATACAGGGGGGTTACACAGAGCTCGATATTAGTATACAGCGGGGTTACACAGAGCTCGATATTAGTATACAGTGGGGTTACACAGAGCTCGATATGAGTATACAGCGTGGTTACACAGAGCTCGATATTAGTATACAGTGGGGTTACACAGAGCTCGATATTAGTATACAGCGGGGCACAGAGCTCGATATTAGTATACAGCGGGGTTACACAGAGCTCTATATTAGTATACAGAGGGGTAACACAGAGCTCGATATTAGTATACAGCGGGGTTACACAAAGCTCTATATTAGTATACAGCGGGGTTACACAGTGCTCGATATTAGTATACTGCGGGGTTACACAGAGCTCGATATTAGTATACAGCGGGGTTACACAGAGCTCGATATTAGTATACAGCGGGGTTACACAGAGCTCGATATTAGTATACAGCGGTATTACACAGAGCTCGATATCAATTTCCAGCGGGATTACACAGAGCTTGATATTAGTATACAGCGGGGTTACACAGAGCTCGATATTAGTATACAGCGGGATTACACAGAGCTCGATATTAGTATACAGCGGGGTTACACAGAGCTCGATATTAGTATACAGCGGGGTTACACAGAGCTCGATATTAGTGTACAGCAGGGTTACACAGAGCTCGATATTAGTGTACAGCAGGGTTACACAGAGCTCGCTATTAGTATACAGCGGGGTTAGACAGGGCTCGATATTAGTATACAGCGGGGTTAGACAGAGCTCGCTATTAGTATACAGCGGGGTTACACAGAGCTCAATATTAGTATACAGCGGGGTTACACAGATATCGATATTAGTATACAGCGGGGCTACACAGAGCTCGATATTAGTATACAGCGAGGTTACACAGAGCTCTATATTAGTATACAGCGGGGTTACACAGGGCTCGATATTAGTATACAGGAGGCTACACAGAGCTCGATATTAGTATACAGCGAGGTCACACAGAGCTCGATATTAGTGTACACCGGGGTTACACCGAGCTCAATATTAGTATACAGCGGTGACAGAGCTCAATATTAGTATACAGCGGGGTTACACAGTGCTCGATATTAGTATACAGCGGGATTACACAGAGCTCGATATTAGTATACAGCGGGGTTACACAGAGCAAGATATTAGTATTCAGCGGGGATACACAGAGCTCGATATTAGTAGACAGCGGGGTTACACAGAGCTCTATATTAGTATACAGCGCGGTTACACAGAGCTCGATATTAGTGTACAGCGGGGTTACACCGAGCTCGATATTAGTATACAGCGGTGACAGAGCTCTATATTAGTATACAGCGGGGTTACACAGTACTCGATATTAGTATACAGCGGGGTTACACAGAGCTCGATATTAGTATACAGCGGGGTTACACAGAGCTCTACATTAGTATACAGCGGGATTACACAGAGCTCAATATTAGTATACAGCGGGATTACACAGAGCTCTACATTAGTATACAGCGGGGTTACACAGAGCTCGATATTAGTATACAGCGGGATTACACAGACCTTGATATTAGTATACAGTGGGGTTACACAGAGCTCGATATTAGTATACAGCGGGGTTACACAGAGCTCGATATTAGTATACAGCGGGGTTACACAGAGCTCGATATTAGTATACAGCGGGGTTACACAGAGCTCGATATTAGTATACAGCGGTGTTACACAGAGCTCGATATTATTGTACAGCGGGGTTACACAGAGCTCGATATTAGTATACAGGGGGGTTACACAGAGCTCGATATTAGTATACAGCGGGGTTACACAGAGCTCGATATTAGTATACAGTGGGGTTACACAGAGCTCGATATTAGTATACAGCGTGGCTACACAGAGCTCGATATTAGTATACAGTGGGGTTACACAGAGCTCGATATTAGTATACAGCGGGGTTACACAGAGCTCGATATTAGTATACAGTGGGGTTACACAGAGCTCGATATTAGTATACAGCGGGGCACAGAGCTCGATATTAGTATACAGCGGGGTTACACAGAGCTCTATATTAGTATAAAGCGGGGTAACACAGAGCTCGATATTAGTATACAGCGGGGTTACACAAAGCTCTATATTAGTATACAGCGGGGTTACACAGTGCTCGATATTAGTATACAGCGGGGTTACACAGAGCTCGATATTAGTATACAGCGGGGTTACACAGAGCTCGATATTAGTATACAGCGGGGTTACACAGAGCAAGATATTTGTATACAGCGGGGTTACACAGGGCTCGATATTAGTATACAGCGGGATTACACAGAGCTTGATATTAGTATACAGCGGGGTTACACAGAGCTCGATATTAGTATACAGCGGGATTACACAGAGCTCGATATTAGTATACAGCGGGGTTACACAGAGCTCGATATTAGTATACAGCGGGGTTACACAGAGCTCGATATTAGTGTACAGCAGGGTTACACAGAGCTCGATATTAGTAAACAGCGGGGTTACACAAAGCTCTATATTAGTATACAGCGGGGTTACACAGAGCTCTATGTTAGTATACAGCGTGGTTACACAGAGCTCGATATTAGTATACAGCGGGATTACACAGAGATCGATATTAGTATACAACGGGGTTACTCAGAGCTCGATATCAATATGCAGCGGGATTACAAAGAGCTCGATATTAGTATACAGCGGGGTTACACAGAGCTCGATATTAGTATACAGCGGGGGAACACAGAGCTTGATATTAGTATACAGCGGGAAACAGAGCTCGATATTAGTATACAGCGGGGTTACACAGAGCTCGATATTAGTCTACAGCGGGGTTACACAGAGCTCGATATTAGTATACAGCGGGATTACACAGAGCTCGATATTAGTATACAGCGGGGTTACACAGAGCTCGATATTAGTATACAGCGGGGTTACACAGAGCTCGATATTAGTATACAGCGGGGTTACACAGAGCTCGATATTAGTATACATCGGGGTTACACAGAGCTCCATATTAGTATACAGCGGGATAACACAGAGCTCGATATTAGTATACAGTACGGTTACACAGAGCACGATATTAGTACACAGCGGGGTTTCACAGAGCTCGATATTAGTATACAGCGGGAAACAGAGCTCGATATTAGTATACAGCGGGGTTACACAGAGCTCGATATTAGTATACAGCGGGGTTACACAGAGCTCGATATTAGTATACAGCGGGATTACACAGAGCTCGATATTAGTATACAGCGGGGTTACACAGAGATCGATATTAGTATACAGCGGGGTTACACAGAGCTCGAAATTTGTATACAGCGGGGTTACACAGAGCTCGATATTAGTATACAGCGGGGTTACACAGAGCTCGATATTAGTATACAGCGGGATTACACAGAGCTCGATATTAGTGTACAGCGGGGTTACACAGAGCTCGATATTAGTATACAGCGGGGTGACACAGAGCTCGATAGTCGTATACAGCGGGGTTACACAGAGCTCAATATTAGTATACAGCGGGGCACAGAGCTCGATATTAGTATACAGCGGTGTTACACAGAGCTCTATATTAGTATACAGCGGGGTTACACAGACCTCGATATTAGTATACAGCGGGGTTACACAGAGCTCGATAGTCGTATACAGCGGGGTTACACAGAGCTCAATATTAGTATACAGCGGGGCACAGAGCTCGATATTAGTATACAGCGGTGTTACACAGAGCTCTATATTAGTATACAGCGGGGTTACACAGACCTCGATATTAGTATACAGCGGGGTGACACAGAGCTCGATAGTCGTATACAGCGGGGTTACACAGAGCTCAATATTAGTATACAGCGGGGCACAGAGCTCGATATTAGTATACAGCGGTGTTACACAGAGCTCTATATTAGTATACAGCGGGGTTACACAGACCTCGATATTAGTATACAGTGGGGTTACACAGAGCTCGATATTAGTATACAGCGGGTTTACACAGAGCTCTATATTAGTAAACAGCGGGGTTACACAAAGCTCTATATTAGTATACAGCGGGGTTACTCAGAGCTCCATATTAGAATACAGCGGGGTTACACAGAGCTCGATATTAGTATACAGCGGGGTTACACAGAGCTCGATATTAGTATACAGCGGGGTTACACAGAGCTCGATATCAATATGCAGCGGGATTACACAGAGCTCGATATTAGTATACAGCGGGGTTACACAGAGCTCGATATTAGTATACAGCGGGGTTACACAGAGCTCTATGTTAGTATACAGCGTGGATACAAAGAGCTCGATATTAGTATACAGCGGGGTTACACAGAGCTCGATATTAGTATACAGCGGAGTTACACAGAGCTCGATATTAGTATACAGCGGGGTTACTCAGAGCTCCATATTAGAATACAGCGGGGTTACACAGAGCTCGATATTAGTATACAGCGGGGTTACACAGAGCTCGATATTAGTATACAGCGGGGTTACTCAGAGCTCCATATTAGAATACAGCGGGGTTACACAGAGCTCGATATTAGTATACAGCGGGGTTACACAGAGCTCGATATCAATATGCAGCGGGATTACACAGAGCTCGATATTAGTATACAGCGGGGGAACACAGAGCTTGATATTAGTATACAGCGGGGTTACACAGAGCCCGATATTAGTATACAGTACGGTTACACAGAGCACCATATTAGTATACAGCGGGGTTACACAGAGCTCTATATTAGTATACAGCGGGGTTACACAGAGCTCGATATTAGTATACAGCGGGGTTACACAGAGCTCGATATTAGTATACAGCGGGATTACACAGAGCTCGATATTAGTATACAGCGGGGTTACACAGAGCTCGATATTAGTATACAGCGGGGTTACACAGAGCTCGATATTAGTATACAGCGGGGTTGCACAGAGCTTGATATTAGTATACAGCGGGGTTACACAGAGCTCGATATTAGTATACAGCGGGGTTACACAGAGCTCGATATTAGTACACAGCGGGGTTTCACAGGGCTCGATATTAGTATACAGCGGGAAACAGAGCTCGATATTAGTATACAGCGGGGTTACACAGAGCTCGATATTAGTATACAGCGGGGTTACACAGAGCTCGATATTAGTAGACAGCGGGATTACACAGAGCTCGATATTAGTATACAGCGGGGTTACACAGAGCTCGATATTAGTATACAGCGGGGTTACACAGAGCTCGATATTAGTATACATCGGGGTTACACAGAGCTCCATATTAGTATACAGCGGGATAACACAGAGCTCGATATTAGTATACAGTACGGTTACACAGAGCACGATATTAGTACACAGCGGGGTTTCACAGAGCTCGATATTAGTATACAGCGGGAAACAGAGCTCGATATTAGTATACAGCGGGGTTACGCAGAGCTCGATATTAGTATACAACGGGGTTACACAGAGCTCGATATTAGTATACAGCGGGATTACACAGAACTCGATATTAGTATACAGCGGGGTTACACAGAGATCGATATTAGTATACAGCGGGGTTACACAGAGCTCGATATCAATATGCAGCGGGATTACACAGAGCTCGATATTAGTATACAGCGGGGGAACACAGAGCTTGATATTAGTATACAGCGGGGTTACACAGTGCTCGATATTAGTATACAGTACGGTTACACAGAGCACCATATTAGTATACAGCGGGGTTACACAGAGCTCGATATTAGTATACAGCGGGGTTACACAGAGCTCGATATTAGTATACAGCGGGGTTACACAGAGCTCGATATTAGTATACAGCGGGATTACACAGAGCTCGATATTAGTATACAGCGGGGTTACACAGAGCTCGATATTAGTATACAGCGGGGTTACACAGAGCTCGATATTAGTATACAGCGGGGTTGCACAGAGCTTGATATTAGTATACAGCGGGGTTTCACAGAGCTCGATATTAGTATACAGCGGGGTTACACAGAGCTCGATATTAGTACTCAGCGGGGTTTCACAGGGCACTATATTAGTATACAGCGGGAAACAGAGCTCGATATTAGTATACAGCGGGGTTACACAGAGCTCGATATTAGTGTGCAGCAGGATAACACAGAGCTCGATATTAGTGTACAGCGGGGTTACACAGAGCTCGATATTAGTATACAGCGGGATTACACAGAGCTCGATATTAGTGTACAGCGGGGTTACACAGGGCTCGATATTAGTATACAGCGGGGTTACACAGAGCTCGATCTTCGTATACAGCGGGGTTACACAGAGCTCGATATTAGTGTACAGCGGGGTTACACAGAGCTCGATATTAGTATACAGCGGGATTACACAGAGCTCGATATTAGTGTACAGCGGGGTTGCACCGAGCTCGATATTAGTATACAGCGGGGTTACACAGAGCTCGATATTAGTACACAGCGGGGTTACACAGAGCTCGATATTATTATACAGCGGGGTTACACAGGGCTCGATATTAGTATACAGCGGGGTTACACAGAGCTCGATATTAGTGTACAGCGGGGAACAGAGCTCGATATTAGTATACAGCGGGGTTACACAGAGCTCGATAATTGTATACAGCGGGATTACACAGAGCTCGCTATTAGTATACAGCTGGGTTACACAGAGCTCTTCATTAGTATACAGCGGGATTACACAGAGCTCTTCATTAGTATACAGCGGGATTACACAGAGCTTGATATTAGTATACAGCGGGGTTACACAGAGCTCGATATTAGTATACAGCGGGGTTACACAGAGCTCGATATTAGTACACAGCGGGGTTACACAGAGCTCGATATTATTATACAGCGGGGTTACACAGAGCTCTTCATTAGTATACAGCGGGGTTACACAGAGCTTGATATTAGTATACAGCGGGGTTACACAGAGCTCGATATTAGTATACAGCGGGATTACACAGAGCTCGATATTAGTATACAGCGGGGTTACACAGAGCTCGATATTAGTATACAGCGGGGTTACACAGAGCTCGATATTAGTATACAGCGGGCTTACACAGAGCTCGATATTAGTATACAGCGGGGTTACACGGAGATCGATATTAGTATACAGCGGGATAACACAGAGCTCGATATTAGTATACAGCGGGGTTACACAGAGCTCGATATTAGTATACAACGGGGTTACACAGAGCTCTTCATTAGTATACAGCGGGGTTACACAGAGCTTGATATTAGTATACAGCGGGGTTACACAGAGCTCGATATTAGTATACAGCGGGATTACACAGAGCTCGATATTAGTATACAGCGGGGTTACACAGAACTCGATATTAGTATACAGCGGGGTTACACAGAGCTCGATATTAGTACACAGCGGGGTTACACAGAGCTCGATATTAGTATAAAACGGGGTTACACAGAGCTCTTCATTAGTATACAGCGGGATTACACAGAGCTTGATATTAGTATACAGCGGGGTTACACAGAGCTCGATATTAGTATACAGCGGGATTACACAGAGCTCGATATTAGTATACAGCGGGGTTACACAGAGCTCGATATTAGTATACAGCGGGGTTACACAGAGCTCGATATTAGTATACAGCGGGGTTACACAGAGCTCGATATTAGTACACAACGGGGTTACACAGAGCTCGATATTAGTATACAGCGGGGTTACACAGAGCTCGATATTAGTACACAGCGGGGTTACACAAAGCTCGATATTATTATACAGCGGGATTACACAGAGCTCGATATTAGTATACAGCGGGGTTACACAGAGCTCGATATTAGTATACAGCGGTGTTACACAGAGCTCGATATTAGTATACAGCGGGGTTACACAGAGCTCGATATTAGTATACAGCGGGGTTACAGAGAGCTCGATATTAGTGTACAGCGGGGTTACACAGAGCTCAATATTAGTATACAGCGGGGTTTCACAGAGCTCGATATTAGTATACAGCGGGGTTACACAGAGCTCGATATTAGTATACAGCGGTATTACACAGAGCTCGATATTAGTATACAGCGGGATAACACAGAGCTCGATATTAGTATACAGCGGGGTTACACAGAGCTCGATATTAGTTTACAGCGGGGTTACACAGAGCTCGATATTAGTGTACAGCGGGGTTACACAGAGCTCGATATTAGTATACAGCGGGGTTACACAGAGCTTGATATTAGTGTGCAGCGGGGTTACACAGAGCTCAATATTAGTATACAGCGGGGTTTCACAGAGCTCGATATTAGTATACAGCGGGGTTACACAGAGCTCGATATTAGTGTACAGCAGGGTTACACAGAGCTCGATATTAGTACACAGCGGGGTTACACAGAGCTCCATATTAGTATACAGCGGTATTACACAGAGCTCGATATTAGTATACAGCGGGATAACACAGAGCTCGATATTAGTATACAGCGGGGTTACACAGAGCTCGATATTAGTATACAGCGGGGTTACACAGAGCTCGATATTAGTGTACAGCGGGGTTACACAGAGCTCGATATTAGTACACAGCGGGGTTACACAGAGCTCAATATTAGTATACAGCGGGGTTACACAGAGCTCGATATTAGTATACAGCGGTATTACACAGAGCTCGATATTAGTATACAGCGGGATAACACAGAGCTCGATATTAGTATACAGCGGGGTTACACAGAGCTCGATATTAATATACAGCGGGATTACACAGAGCTCGATATTAGTGTACAGCGGGGTTTCACAGAGCTCGATATTAGTATACAGCGGGGTTACACAGAGCTCGATATTAGTATACAGCGGGGTTACACAGAGCTCAATATTAGTATACAGCGGGGTTTCACAGAGCTCGATATTTGTATACAGCGGTGTTACACAGAGCTCGATATTAGTATACAGCGGGGTTACACCGAGCTCGATATTACTGTACAGCGGGGTTACACCGAGCTCGATATTAGTAGACAGCGGGGACAGAGCTCGATATTAGTATACAGCGGGGTTACACAGAGCTCGATATTAGTATACAGCGGGGTTACACAGGGCTCGATAGTAGTATACAGCGGGGTTACAAAGAGCTCGATATTAGTATACAGCGGGGTTATACAGAGCTCGATATTAGTATACAGCGGTGTTTCACAGAGCTCGATATTAGTATACAGCGGAGTTACACAGAGCTCGATATTAGTATACAGCGGGGTTACACCGAGCTCGATATTAGTAGACAGCGGGGACAGAGCTCGATATTAGTATACAGTGGGGTTACACAGAGCTCGATATTAGTGTACAGCGGGGTTACACAGAGCTCGATATTAGTATACAGCGGGGTTACACAGAGCTCGATATTTGTATACAGCGGGGTTACACAGAGCTCTATATTAGTATACAGCGGGGTTACACAGAGCTCGATATTAGTATACAGCGGGGTTACACAGCGCTCGATATTAGTATACAGCGGGATTACACAGAGCTCGATATTAGTATATAGCGGGGTTACACAGAGCTCGATATTAGTATACAGCGGGGTTACACAGGGCTCGATATTAGTATACAGCGGGGTTACACAGAGCTCGATATTAGTAGACAGCGGGGACAGAGCTCTATATTAGTATACAGCGGGATTACACAGAGCTCAATATTAGTACACAGCGGGGATACACAGAGCTCGTTATAAGTATACAGCGGGGTTACACAGAGCTCGATATTAGTATACAGCGGGATTACACAGAG
Organism: Scyliorhinus torazame; assembly: GCF_047496885.1. Lineage (NCBI taxonomy): Eukaryota > Metazoa > Chordata > Chondrichthyes > Carcharhiniformes > Scyliorhinidae > Scyliorhinus > Scyliorhinus torazame. The sequence goes on along the minus strand of NC_092736.1, from coordinate 30,992,330 downwards.
CTCGATATTAGTATACAGCGGGGTTACACAGAGCTCGTTATTAGTATACAGCGGGGTTACACAGAGCTCGATATTAGTATACAGCGGGGTTACACAGAGCTCGATATTAGTATACAGCGGGGTTACACAGAGATCGATATTAGAATACAGTGGGGCTACACAGAGCTCGATATTAGTATACAGCGAGGTTACACAGAGCTCTATATTAGTATACAGCGGGATTACACAGAGCTCGTTATTAGTATACAGCGGGGTTACACCGAGCTCGATATTAGTAGACAGCGGGGACAGAGCTCTATATTAGTATACAGCGGGGTTACACAGTGCTCGATATTAGTATACAGCGGGATTACACAGAGCTCAATATGAGTATACAGCGGGGTTACACACAGCTCTACATTAGTATACAGCGGGATTACACAGAGCTCGATATTAGGATACAGCGGGGTTACACACAGCTCTACATTAGTATACAGCGGGGTTACACAGAGCTCGATATTAGTATACAGCGGGGTTACACAGAGCTCAATATTAGTACACAGCGGGGTTACACAGAGCTCGATATTAGTATACAGCGGGGTTACACGGAGCTCGATATTAGTATACAGCGGGGTTACACAGAGCTCGATATTAGTATACATCGGGGTTACACAGAGCTCGATATTAGTATACAGCGGGGTTACACAGAGCTCGATATTAGTATACAGCGGGGTTACACAGAGCTCGATATTAGTATACAGCGGGGTTACACAGAGCTCGATATTAGTATACAGCGGGGTTACACAGAGCTCGATATTAGTATACAGCGGGGTTACACAGAGCTCGATATTAGTATACATCGGGGTTACACAGAGCTCGATATTAGTATACAGCGGGGTTACACAGAGCTCGATATTAGTATACAGCGGGGTTACACAGAGCTCGATATTAGTATACAGCGGGGTTACACAGAGCTCGATATTAGTATACATCGGGGTTACACAGAGCTCGATATTAGTATACAGTGGGGTTACACAGAGCTCGATATTAGTATACAGCGGGGTTACACAGAGCTCGATATTAGTATACAGCGGGGTTACACAGAGCTCGATATTAGTATACAGCGGGGTTACACAGAGCTCGAGATTAGTATACAGCGGGGTTACACAGAGCTCGATATTAGTATACAGCGGGGTTACACAGAGCTCGATATTAGTATACAGCGGGGTTACACAGAGCTCGATATTAGTATACAGCGGGGTTACACAGAGCTCGATATTAGTATACAGCGGGGTTACACAGAGCTCGATATTAGTATACAGCGGGGTTACACAGAGCTCGATATTAGTATACAGCGGGGTTACACAGAGCTCGATATTAGTATACAGCGGGGTTACACAGAGCTCGATATTAGTATACAGCGGGGTTACACAGAGCTCGATATTAGTATACAGCGGGGTTACACAGAGCTCTATGTTCGTATACAGCGGGGTTACACAGAGCTCGATATTAGTATACAGCGGGGTTACACAGAGCTCGATATTAGTATACAGCGGGGTTACACAGAGCTCGATATTAGTATACAGCGGGGTTACACAGAGCTCGATATTAGTATACAGCGAGGTCACACAGAGCTCGATATTAGTATACAGCGGGGTTACACAGAGCAAGATATTAGTTTACAGCGGGGTTACACAGAGCTCTTCATTAGTATACAGCGGGTTTACACAGAGCTCGATATTAGTACACAGCGGGGTTACACAGAGCTCGATATTAGTACACAGCGGGGTTACACAGAGCTTGATATTAGTATACAGCGGGGTTACACGGAGCTCGATATTAGTATACAGCGGGGTTACACAGAGCTCGATATTAGTATACAGCGGGGTTACACAGAGCTCGATATTAGTATACAGCGGGGTTACACAGAGCTCGATATCAGTGTACAGCGGGGTTACACAGAGCTTGATATTAGTATACAGCGGGGTTACTCAGAGCTCGATATTAGTATACAGCGGGGTTACACAGAGCTCTATGTTAGTATACAGTGGGATTACACAGAGCTCGATATTAGTGTACAGCGGGATTACACAGAGCTCGATATTAGTATACAGCGGGGTTACTCAGAGCTCGATATTAGTACGCAGCGGGGTTACACAGAGCTCGATATTAGTATACAGCGGGGTTACACAGAGCTCGATATTAGTATACAGCGGTATTACACAGAGCTCGATATCAATTTCCAGCGGGATTACACAGAGCTTGATATTAGTATACAGCGGGGTTAGACAGAGCTCGATATTAGTATACAGCGGGATTACACAGAGCTCGATATTAGTATACAGCGGGGTTACACAGAGCTCGATATTAGTATACAGCGGGGTTACACAGAGCTCGATATTAGTGTACAGCAGGGTTACACAGAGCTCGCTATTAGTATACAGCGGGGTTAGACAGGGCTCGATATTAGTATACAGCGGGGTTAGACAGAGCTCGCTATTAGTATACAGCGGGGTTACACAGAGCTCAATATTAGTATACAGTGGGGTCACACAGAGATCGATATTAGTATATAGCGGGGTTACACAGAGCTCAATATTTGTATACAGCGGGGTTACACAGAGCTCGATATTAGTATACAGCGGGATAACACAGAGCTCGATATTAGTATACAGTACGGTTACACAGAGCTCAATATTAGTATACAGCGGGGTTACACAGAGCTCGATATTAGTATACAGCGGGGTTACACAGATATCGATATTAGTATACAGCGGGGTTACACAGAGCTCGATATTAGTATACAGCGGGGCTACACAGAGCTCGATATTAGTATACAGCAAGGTTACACAGAGCTCTATATTAGTATACAGCGGGGTTACACAGGGCTCGATATTAGTATACAGGAGGCTACACAGAGCTCGATATTAGTATACAGCGAGGTCACACAGAGCTCGATATTAGTGTACACCGGGGTTACACCGAGCTCGATATTATTATACAGCGGTGACAGAGCTCTATATTAGTATACAGCGGGGTTACACAGTGCTCGATATTAGTATACAGCGGGATTACACAGAGCTCGATATTAGTATACAGCGGGGTTACACAGAGCAAGATATTAGTATACAGCGGGGATACACAGAGCTCGATATTAGTAGACAGCGGGGTTACACAGAGCTCGATATTAGTATACAGCGGGGTCACACAGAGCAAGATATTAGTATACAGCGCGGTTACACAGAGCTCGATATTAGTGTACAGCGGGGTTACACCGAGCTCGATATTAGTATACAGCGGTGACAGAGCTCTATATTAGTATACAGCGGGGTTACACAGTACTCGATATTAGTATACAGCGGGGTTACACAGAGCTCGATATTAGTATACAGCGGGGTTACACAGAGCAAGATATTAGTATACAGCGGGGATACACAGAGCTCGATATTAGTAGACAGCGGGGTTACACAGAGCTCTACATTAGTATACAGCGGGATTACACAGAGCTCAATATTAGTATACAGCGGGGTTACACAGAGCTCTACATTAGTATACAGCGGGATTACACAGAGCTTGATATTAGGATACAGCACGGTTACACAGAGCTCGATATTAGAATACAGCGGGGTTACACAGAGCTCGATATTAGAATACAGCGGGATTACACAGAGCTCAATATTAGTATACAGCGGGGTTACACAGAGCTCTATATTAGTATACAGCGGGGTTACACAGATCTCGATAGTCGTATACAGCGTTGTTACACAGAGCTCGATATTAGTATACAGCGGGGTTACACAGAGCTCGATATTAGTATACAGCGGGGTTACACAGAGCTCGATATTAGTATACAGCGGGGTTACACAGAGCTCGAGATTAGTATACAGCGGGGTTACACAGAGCTCGATATTAGTATACAGCGGGGTTACACAGAGCTCGATATTAGTATACAGCGGGGTTACACAGAGCTCGATATTAGTATACAGCGGGGTTACACAGAGCTCGATATTAGTATACAGCGGGGTTACACAGAGCTCGATATTAGTATACAGCGGGGTTACACAGAGCTCGATATTAGTATACAGCGGGGTTACACAGAGCTCGATATTAGTATACAGCGGGGTTACACAGAGCTCGATATTAGTATACAGCGGGGTTACACAGAGCTCGATATTAGTATACAGCGGGGTTACACAGAGCTCTATGTTCGTATACAGCGGGGTTACACAGAGCTCGATATTAGTATACAGCTGGGTTACACAGAGCTCGATATTAGTATACAGCGGGGTTACACAGAGCTCGATATTAGTATACAGCGGGGTTACACAGAGCTCGATATTAGTATACAGCGAGGTCACACGGAGCTCGATATTAGTATACAGCGGGGTTACACAGAGCAAGATATTAGTTTACAGCGGGGTTACACAGAGCTCTTCATTAGTATACAGCGGGTTTACACAGAGCTCGATATTAGTACACAGCGGGGTTACACAGAGCTCGATATTAGTACACAGCGGGGTTACACAGAGCTTGATATTAGTATACAGCGGGGTTACACGGAGCTCGATATTAGTATACAGCGGGGTTACACAGAGCTCGATATTAGTATACAGCGGGGTTACACAGAGCTCGATATTAGTATACAGCGGGGTTACACAGAGCTCGATATCAGTGTACAGCGGGGTTACACAGAGCTTGATATTAGTATACAGCGGGGTTACTCAGAGCTCGATATTAGTATACAGCGGGGTTACACAGAGCTCTATGTTAGTATACAGTGGGATTACACAGAGCTCGATATTAGTGTACAGCGGGATTACACAGAGCTCGATATTAGTATACAGCGGGGTTACTCAGAGCTCGATATTAGTATGCAGCGGGGTTACACAGAGCTCGATATTAGTATACAGCGGGGTTACACAGAGCTCGATATTAGTATACAGCGGTATTACACAGAGCTCGATATCAATTTCCAGCGGGATTACACAGAGCTTGATATTAGTATACAGCGGGGTTAGACAGAGCTCGATATTAGTATACAGCGGGATTACACAGAGCTCGATATTAGTATACAGCGGGGTTACACAGAGCTCGATATTAGTATACAGCGGGGTTACACAGAGCTCGATATTAGTGTACAGCAGGGTTACACAGAGCTCGCTATTAGTATACAGCGGGGTTAGACAGGGCTCGATATTAGTATACAGCGGGGTTAGACAGAGCTCGCTATTAGTATACAGCGGGGTTACACAGAGCTCAATATTAGTATACAGTGGGGTCACACAGAGATCGATATTAGTATATAGCGGGGTTACACAGAGCTCAATATTTGTATACAGCGGGGTTACACAGAGCTCGATATTAGTATACAGCGGGATAACACAGAGCTCGATATTAGTATACAGTACGGTTACACAGAGCTCAATATTAGTATACAGCGGGGTTACACAGAGCTCGATATTAGTATACAGCGGGGTTACACAGATATCGATATTAGTATACAGCGGGGTTACACAGAGCTCGATATTAGTATACAGCGGGGCTACACAGAGCTCGATATTAGTATACAGCAAGGTTACACAGAGCTCTATATTAGTATACAGCGGGGTTACACAGGGCTCGATATTAGTATACAGGAGGCTACACAGAGCTCGATATTAGTATACAGCGAGGTCACACAGAGCTCGATATTAGTGTACACCGGGGTTACACCGAGCTCGATATTATTATACAGCGGTGACAGAGCTCTATATTAGTATACAGCGGGGTTACACAGTGCTCGATATTAGTATACAGCGGGATTACACAGAGCTCGATATTAGTATACAGCAGGGTTACACAGAGCAAGATATTAGTATACAGCGGGGATACACAGAGCTCGATATTAGTAGACAGCGGGGTTACACAGAGCTCGATATTAGTATACAGCGGGGTCACACAGAGCAAGATATTAGTATACAGCGCGGTTACACAGAGCTCGATATTAGTGTACAGCGGGGTTACACCGAGCTCGATATTAGTATACAGCGGTGACAGAGCTCTATATTAGTATACAGCGGGGTTACACAGTACTCGATATTAGTATACAGCGGGGTTACACAGAGCTCGATATTAGTATACAGCGGGGTTACACAGAGCAAGATATTAGTATACAGCGGGGATACACAGAGCTCGATATTAGTAGACAGCGGGGTTACACAGAGCTCTACATTAGTATACAGCGGGATTACACAGAGCTCAATATTAGTATACAGCGGGGTTACACAGAGCTCTACATTAGTATACAGCGGGATTACACAGAGCTTGATATTAGGATACAGCACGGTTACACAGAGCTCGATATTAGAATACAGCGGGGTTACACAGAGCTCGATATTAGAATACAGCGGGATTACACAGAGCTCAATATTAGTATACAGCGGGGTTACACAGAGCTCTATATTAGTATACAGCGGGGTTACACAGATCTCGATAGTCGTATACAGCGTTGTTACACAGAGCTCAATATTAGTATACAGTGGGGCACAGAGCTCAATATTAGTATACAGCGGGGTTACACAGAGCTCGATATTAGAATACAGCGGGGTAACACAGAGCTCGATATTAGTAAACAGCGGGGTTACACAAAGCTCTATATTAGAATACAGCGGGGTTACACAGAGCTCTATGTTAGTATACAGCGTGGTTACACAGAGCTCGATATTAGTATACAGCGGGGTTAAACAGAGCTCGATATTAGTATACAGCGGGGTTACACAGAGCTCGATATTAGTATACAGCGGGGTTACACAGAGTTCGATATTAGTATACAGCGGGGTTACACAGAGCTCGATATCAATATGCAGCGGGATTACAAAGAGCTCGATATTAGTATACAGTGGGGTTACACAGAGCTCGATATTAGAATACAGCGGGGTTACGCAGAGCTCGATATTAGTATACAGCGGGATTACACAGAGCTCGATATTAGTATACAGCGGGGTTACACAGAGCTCGATATTAGTATACAGCGGGGTTACACAGAGCTCGATATTAGTATACAGCGGGGTTACACAGAGCTCGATATTAGTATACAGCGGGGTTACACAGAGCTCGATATCAATATGCAGCGGGATTACAAAGAGCTCGATATTAGTATACAGTGGGGTTACACAGAGCTCGATATTAGAATACAGCGGGGTTACGCAGAGCTCGATATTAGTATACAGCGGGATTACACAGAGCTCGATATTAGTATACAGCGGGGTTACACAGAGCTCGATATTAGTATACAGCGGGGTTACACAGAGCTCGATATTAGTATACAGCGGGGTTACACAGAGCTCGATATTAGTATACAGCGGGGTTACACAGAGCTCGATATTAGTATACAGCGGGGTTACACAGAGCTCGATATCAATATGCAGCGGGATTACAAAGAGCTCGATATTAGTATACAGCGGGGTTACACAGAGCTCGATATTAGTATACAGCGGGGGAACACAGAGCTTGATATTAGTATACAGGGGGATTACACAGAGCTCGATATTAGTACACAGCTGGGTTTCACAGAGCTCGATATTAGTATACAGCGGGAAACAGAGCTCGATATTAGTATACAGCGGGGTTACACAAGCTCGATATTAGTATACAGCGGGGTTACACAGAGCTCGATATTAGTATACAGCGGGATTACACAGAGCTCGATATTAGTATACAGCGGGGTTACACAGAGCTCGATATTAGTATACAGCGGGGTTACACAGAGCTCGATATTAGTATACAGCGGGGTTACACAGAGCTCGATATTAGTATACATCGGGGTTACACAGAGCTCCATATTAGTATACAGCGGGATAACACAGAGCTCGATATTAGTATACAGTACGGTTACACAGAGCACGGTATTAGTACACAGCGGGGTTTCACAGAGCTCGATATTAGTATACAGCGGGAAACAGAGCTCGATATTAGTATACAGCGGGGTTACACAGAGCTCGATATTAGTATACAGCGGGGTTACACAGAGCTCGATATTAGTATACAGCGGGATTACACAGAGCTCGATATTAGTGTACAGCGGGGTGACACAGAGCTCGATAGTCGTATACAGCGGGGTTACACAGAGCTAAATATTAGTATACAGCGGGGCACAGAGCTCGATATTAGTATACAGCGGGGTTACACAGAGCTCGATATTAGAATACAGCGGGGTAACACAGAGCTCGATATTAGTAAACAGCGGGGTTACACAAAGCACTATATTAGTATACAGCGGGGTTACACAGAGCTCTATGTTAGTATACAGCGTGGATACACAGAGCTCGATATTAGTATACAGCGGGGTTAAACAGAGCTCGATATTAGTATACAGCGGGGTTACACAGAGCTCGATATTAGTGTACAGCGGGGTTACACCGAGCTCGATATTAGTATACAGCGGGGTTACACAGAGCTCGATATTAGTATACAGCGGGGTTACACAGAGCAATATATTAGTATACAGCGGGGATACACAGAGCTCGATATTAGTATACAGCGGGGTTACACAGAGCTCAATATTAGTATACAGCGGGGTTACACAGAGCTCGACATTAGTATACAGCGGGATTACAGAGAGCTCAATATTAGTATACAGCGGGGTTACACAGAGCTCTACATTAGTATACAGCGGGATTACACAGAGCTTGATATTAGGATACAGCGGGGTTACACAGAGCTCGATATTAGAATACAGCGGGGTTACACAGACCTCGATATTAGAATACAGCGGGGTTACACAGAGCTCGATATTAGTATACAGCGGGGTTACATAGAGCTCGATATTACTATACAGCGGGGTTACACAGAGCTCTATATTAGTATACAGCGGGGTTACACAGAGCTCGATATTAGTATACAGCGGGGTTACACAGAGCTCGATATTAGAATACAGCGGGGTTACACAGAGCTCGATATTAGTATACAGCGGGGTTACACAGAGCTCGATATTAGTATACATCGGGGTTACACAGAGCTCCATATTAGTATACAGCGGGATAACACAGAGCTCGATATTAGTATACAGTACGGTTACACAGAGCACGGTATTAGTACACAGCGGGGTTTCACAGAGCTCGATATTAGTATACAGCGGGAAACAGAGCTCGATATTAGTATACAGCGGGGTTACACAGAGCTCGATATTAGTATACAGCGGGGTTACACAGAGCTCGATATTAGTATACAGCGGGATTACACAGAGCTCGATATTAGTGTACAGCGGGGTGACACAGAGCTCGATAGTCGTATACAGCGGGGTTACACAGAGCTAAATATTAGTATACAGCGGGGCACAGAGCTCGATATTAGTATACAGCGGGGTTACACAGAGCTCGATATTAGAATACAGCGGGGTAACACAGAGCTCGATATTAGTAAACAGCGGGGTTACACAAAGCACTATATTAGTATACAGCGGGGTTACACAGAGCTCTATGTTAGTATACAGCGTGGATACACAGAGCTCGATATTAGTATACAGCGGGGTTAAACAGAGCTCGATATTAGTATACAGCGGGGTTACACAGAGCTCGATATTAGTGTACAGCGGGGTTACACCGAGCTCGATATTAGTATACAGCGGGGTTACACAGAGCTCGATATTAGTATACAGCGGGGTTACACAGAGCAATATATTAGTATACAGCGGGGATACACAGAGCTCGATATTAGTATACAGCGGGGTTACACAGAGCTCAATATTAGTATACAGCGGGGTTACACAGAGCTCGACATTAGTATACAGCGGGATTACAGAGAGCTCAATATTAGTATACAGCGGGGTTACACAGAGCTCTACATTAGTATACAGCGGGATTACACAGAGCTTGATATTAGGATACAGCGGGGTTACACAGAGCTCGATATTAGAATACAGCGGGGTTACACAGAGCTCGATATTAGAATACAGCGGGGTTACACAGAGCTCGATATTAGTATACAGCGGGGTTACATAGAGCTCGATATTACTATACAGCGGGGTTACACAGAGCTCTATATTAGTATACAGCGGGGTTACACAGAGCTCGATATTAGTATACAGCGGGGTTACACAGAGCTCGATATTAGAATACAGCGGGGTTACACAGAGCTCGATATTAGTATACAGCGGGGTTACACAGAGCTCGATATTAGAATACAGCGGGGTTACACAGAGCTCGATATTAGTATACAGCGGGGTTACACAGAGCTCGATATTACTATACAGCCGGGTTACACAGAGCTCTATATTAGTATACAGCGTTGTTACACAGAGCTCAATATTAGTATACAGCGGGGCACAGAGCTCAATATTAGTATACAGTGGGGCACAGAGCTCAATATTAGTATACAGCGGGGCACAGAGCTCGATATTAGTATACAGCGGGGTTACACAGAGCTCGATATTAGTATACATCGGGGTTACACAGAGCTCCATATTAGTATACAGCGGGATAACACAGAGCTCGATATTAGTATACAGTACGGTTACACAGATCACGATATTAGTACACAGCGGGGTTTCACAGAGCTCGATATTAGTATACAGCGGGAAACAGAGCTCGATATTAGTATACAGTACGGTTACACAGATCACGATATTAGTATACAGCGGGGTTACACAGAGCTCGATATTAGTATACAGCGGGGTTACACACAGCTCGATATTAGTATACAGCGGGGTTACACAGAGCTCGATATTAGTATACAGCGGGGTTACACAGAGCTCGATATTAGTATACATCGGGGTTACACAGAGCTCCATATTAGTATACAGCGGGATAACACAGAGCTCGATATTAGTATACAGTACGGTTACACAGATCACGATATTAGTACACAGCGGGGTTTCACAGAGCTCGATATTAGTATACAGCGGGAAACAGAGCTCGATATTAGTATACAGCGGGGTTACACAGAGCTCGATATTAGTATACAGCGGGGTTACACAGAGCTCGATATTAGTATACAGCGGGATTACACAGAGCTCGATATTTGTATACAGCGGGGTTACACAGAGATCGATATTAGTATACAGCGGGGTTACACAGAGCTCGAAATTTGTATACAGCGGGGTTACACAGAGCTCGATATTAGTATACAGCGGGGTTACACAGAGCTCGATATTAGTATACAGCGGGATTACACAGAGCTCGATATTAGTGTACAGCGGGGTGACACAGAGCTCGATAGTCGTATACAGCGGGGTTACACAGAGCTCGATATTAGTATACAGCGGGGCACAGAGCTCGATATTAGTATACAGCGGGGTTACACAGAGCTCGATATTAGAATACAGCGGGGTAACACAGAGCTCGATATTAGTAAACAGCGGGGTTACACAAAGCTCTATATTAGTATACAGCGGGGTTACACAGAGCTCTATGTTAGTATACAGCGTGGATACACAGAGCTCGATATTAGTATACAGCGGGGTTAAACAGAGCTCGATATTAGTATACAGCGGGGTTACACAGAGCTCGATATTAGTGTACAGCGGGGTTACACCGAGCTCGATATTAGTATACAGCGGTGACAGAGCTCTATATTAGTATACAGCGGGGTTACACAGTACTCGATATTAGTATACAGCGGGGTTACACAGAGCTCGATATTAGTATACAGCGGGGTTACACAGAGCAAGATATTAGTATACAGCGGGGATACACAGAGCTCGATATTAGTATACAGCGGGGTTACACAGAGCTCAATATTAGTATACAGCGGGGTTACACAGAGCTCGAAATTAGTATACAGCGGGGTTACACAGAGCTCTACATTAGTATACAGCGGGATTACACAGAGCTCAATATTAGTATACAGCGGGGTTACACAGAGCTCGATATTAGTATACAGCGGCGTTAGACAGAGCTCGATATTAGAATACAGCGGGATTACACAGAGCTCGACATTAGTATACAGCGGGGTTACACAGAGCTCTACGTTAGTATACAGCGGGATTACACAGAGCTTGATATTAGGATACAGCGGGATTACACAGAGCTCGATATTAGTATACAGCGGGGTTACACAGAGCTTGATATTAGAATACAGCGCGGTTACACAGAGCTCGATATTAGTATACAGCGGGGTTTCACAGAGCTCGATATTACTATACAGCGGGGTTACACAGAGCTCTATATTAGTATACAGCGGGATTACACAGAGCTCAATATTAGTATACAGCGGGGTTACACAGAGCTCGAAATTAGTATACAGCGGGGTTACACAGAGCTCTACATTAGTATACAGCGGGATTACACAGAGCTCAATATTAGTATACAGCGGGGTTACACAGAGCTCGATATTAGTATACAGCGGCGTTAGACAGAGCTCGATATTAGAATACAGCGGGATTACACAGAGCTCGACATTAGTATACAGCGGGGTTACACAGAGCTTGATATTAGGATACAGCGGGGTTACACAGAGCTTGATATTAGAATACAGCGCGGTTACACAGAGCTCGATATTAGTATACAGCGGGGTTTCACAGAGCTCGATATTACTATACAGCGGGGTTACACAGAGCTCTATATTAGTATACAGCGGGATTACACAGAGCTCAATATTAGTATACAGCGGGGTTACACAGAGCTCTACATTAGTATACAGCGGGGTTACACAGAGCTCGATATTAGTGTACAGCGGGGTGACACAGAGCTCGATAATCGTATACAGCAGGGTTACACAGAGCTCAATATTAGTATACAGCGGGGCACAGAGCTCGATATTAGTATACAGCGGGGTTACACAGAGCTCGATATTAGAATACAGCGGGGTAACACAGAGCTCGATATTAGTAAACAGCGGGGTTACACAAAGCACTATATTAGTATACAGCGGGGTTACACAGAGCTCTATGTTAGTATACAGCGTGGATACACAGAGCTCGATATTAGTATACAGCGGGGTTAAACAGAGCTCGATATTAGTATACAGCGGGGTTACACAGAGCTCGATATTAGTGTACAGCGGGGTTACACCGAGCTCGATATTAGTATACAGCGGTGACAGAGCTCTATATTAGTATACAGCGGGGTTACACAGCACTCGATATTAGTATACAGCGGGGTTACACAGAGCTCGATATTAGTATACAGCGGGGTTACACAGAGCAAGATATTAGTATACAGCGGGATTACACAGAGCTCAATATTAGTATACAGTGGGGTTACACAGAGCTCTACATTAGTATACAGCGGGATTACACAGAGCTCAATATTAGTATACAGCGGGGTTACACAGAGCTCTACATTAGTATACAGCGGGATTACACAGAGCTTGATATTAGGATACAGCGGGGTTACACAGAGCTCGATATTAGAATACAGCGGGGTTACACAGAGCTCGATATTAGTATACAGCGGGGTTACACAGAGCTCGATATTAGTATACAGCGGGATTACACAGAGCTCGATATTAGTATACAGCGGGGTTACACAGAGCTCTACATTAGTATACAGCGGGATTACACAGAGCTTGATATTAGGATACAGCACGGTTACACAGAGCTCGATATTAGAATACAGCGGGGTTACACAGAGCTCGATATTAGAATACAGCGGGATTACACAGAGCTCAATATTAGTATACAGCGGGGTTACACAGAGCTCTATATTAGTATACAGCGGGGTTACACAGATCTCGATAGTCGTATACAGCGTTGTTACACAGAGCTCAATATTAGTATACAGTGGGGCACAGAGCTCAATATTAGTATACAGCGGGGTTACACAGAGCTCGATATTAGAATACAGCGGGGTAACACAGAGCTCGATATTAGTAAACAGCGGGGTTACACAAAGCTCTATATTAGAATACAGCGGGGTTACACAGAGCTCTATGTTAGTATACAGCGTGGTTACACAGAGCTCGATATTAGTATACAGCGGGGTTAAACAGAGCTCGATATTAGTATACAGCGGGGTTACACAGAGCTCGATATTAGTATACAGCGGGGTTACACAGAGTTCGATATTAGTATACAGCGGGGTTACACAGAGCTCGATATCAATATGCAGCGGGATTACAAAGAGCTCGATATTAGTATACAGTGGGGTTACACAGAGCTCGATATTAGAATACAGCGGGGTTACGCAGAGCTCGATATTAGTATACAGCGGGATTACACAGAGCTCGATATTAGTATACAGCGGGGTTACACAGAGCTCGATATTAGTATACAGCGGGGTTACACAGAGCTCGATATTAGTATACAGCGGGGTTACACAGAGCTCGATATTAGTATACAGCGGGGTTACACAGAGCTCGATATCAATATGCAGCGGGATTACAAAGAGCTCGATATTAGTATACAGTGGGGTTACACAGAGCTCGATATTAGAATACAGCGGGGTTACGCAGAGCTCGATATTAGTATACAGCGGGATTACACAGAGCTCGATATTAGTATACAGCGGGGTTACACAGAGCTCGATATTAGTATACAGCGGGGTTACACAGAGCTCGATATTAGTATACAGCGGGGTTACACAGAGCTCGATATTAGTATACAGCGGGGTTACACAGAGCTCGATATTAGTATACAGCGGGGTTACACAGAGCTCGATATCAATATGCAGCGGGATTACAAAGAGCTCGATATTAGTATACAGCGGGGTTACACAGAGCTCGATATTAGTATACAGCGGGGGAACACAGAGCTTGATATTAGTATACAGGGGGATTACACAGAGCTCGATATTAGTACACAGCTGGGTTTCACAGAGCTCGATATTAGTATACAGCGGGAAACAGAGCTCGATATTAGTATACAGCGGGGTTACACAAGCTCGATATTAGTATACAGCGGGGTTACACAGAGCTCGATATTAGTATACAGCGGGATTACACAGAGCTCGATATTAGTATACAGCGGGGTTACACAGAGCTCGATATTAGTATACAGCGGGGTTACACAGAGCTCGATATTAGTATACAGCGGGGTTACACAGAGCTCGATATTAGTATACATCGGGGTTACACAGAGCTCCATATTAGTATACAGCGGGATAACACAGAGCTCGATATTAGTATACAGTACGGTTACACAGAGCACGGTATTAGTACACAGCGGGGTTTCACAGAGCTCGATATTAGTATACAGCGGGAAACAGAGCTCGATATTAGTATACAGCGGGGTTACACAGAGCTCGATATTAGTATACAGCGGGGTTACACAGAGCTCGATATTAGTATACAGCGGGATTACACAGAGCTCGATATTAGTGTACAGCGGGGTGACACAGAGCTCGATAGTCGTATACAGCGGGGTTACACAGAGCTAAATATTAGTATACAGCGGGGCACAGAGCTCGATATTAGTATACAGCGGGGTTACACAGAGCTCGATATTAGAATACAGCGGGGTAACACAGAGCTCGATATTAGTAAACAGCGGGGTTACACAAAGCACTATATTAGTATACAGCGGGGTTACACAGAGCTCTATGTTAGTATACAGCGTGGATACACAGAGCTCGATATTAGTATACAGCGGGGTTAAACAGAGCTCGATATTAGTATACAGCGGGGTTACACAGAGCTCGATATTAGTGTACAGCGGGGTTACACCGAGCTCGATATTAGTATACAGCGGGGTTACACAGAGCTCGATATTAGTATACAGCGGGGTTACACAGAGCAATATATTAGTATACAGCGGGGATACACAGAGCTCGATATTAGTATACAGCGGGGTTACACAGAGCTCAATATTAGTATACAGCGGGGTTACACAGAGCTCGACATTAGTATACAGCGGGATTACAGAGAGCTCAATATTAGTATACAGCGGGGTTACACAGAGCTCTACATTAGTATACAGCGGGATTACACAGAGCTTGATATTAGGATACAGCGGGGTTACACAGAGCTCGATATTAGAATACAGCGGGGTTACACAGACCTCGATATTAGAATACAGCGGGGTTACACAGAGCTCGATATTAGTATACAGCGGGGTTACATAGAGCTCGATATTACTATACAGCGGGGTTACACAGAGCTCTATATTAGTATACAGCGGGGTTACACAGAGCTCGATATTAGTATACAGCGGGGTTACACAGAGCTCGATATTAGAATACAGCGGGGTTACACAGAGCTCGATATTAGTATACAGCGGGGTTACACAGAGCTCGATATTAGTATACATCGGGGTTACACAGAGCTCCATATTAGTATACAGCGGGATAACACAGAGCTCGATATTAGTATACAGTACGGTTACACAGAGCACGGTATTAGTACACAGCGGGGTTTCACAGAGCTCGATATTAGTATACAGCGGGAAACAGAGCTCGATATTAGTATACAGCGGGGTTACACAGAGCTCGATATTAGTATACAGCGGGGTTACACAGAGCTCGATATTAGTATACAGCGGGATTACACAGAGCTCGATATTAGTGTACAGCGGGGTGACACAGAGCTCGATAGTCGTATACAGCGGGGTTACACAGAGCTAAATATTAGTATACAGCGGGGCACAGAGCTCGATATTAGTATACAGCGGGGTTACACAGAGCTCGATATTAGAATACAGCGGGGTAACACAGAGCTCGATATTAGTAAACAGCGGGGTTACACAAAGCACTATATTAGTATACAGCGGGGTTACACAGAGCTCTATGTTAGTATACAGCGTGGATACACAGAGCTCGATATTAGTATACAGCGGGGTTAAACAGAGCTCGATATTAGTATACAGCGGGGTTACACAGAGCTCGATATTAGTGTACAGCGGGGTTACACCGAGCTCGATATTAGTATACAGCGGGGTTACACAGAGCTCGATATTAGTATACAGCGGGGTTACACAGAGCAATATATTAGTATACAGCGGGGATACACAGAGCTCGATATTAGTATACAGCGGGGTTACACAGAGCTCAATATTAGTATACAGCGGGGTTACACAGAGCTCGACATTAGTATACAGCGGGATTACAGAGAGCTCAATATTAGTATACAGCGGGGTTACACAGAGCTCTACATTAGTATACAGCGGGATTACACAGAGCTTGATATTAGGATACAGCGGGGTTACACAGAGCTCGATATTAGAATACAGCGGGGTTACACAGAGCTCGATATTAGAATACAGCGGGGTTACACAGAGCTCGATATTAGTATACAGCGGGGTTACATAGAGCTCGATATTACTATACAGCGGGGTTACACAGAGCTCTATATTAGTATACAGCGGGGTTACACAGAGCTCGATATTAGTATACAGCGGGGTTACACAGAGCTCGATATTAGAATACAGCGGGGTTACACAGAGCTCGATATTAGTATACAGCGGGGTTACACAGAGCTCGATATTAGAATACAGCGGGGTTACACAGAGCTCGATATTAGTATACAGCGGGGTTACACAGAGCTCGATATTACTATACAGCCGGGTTACACAGAGCTCTATATTAGTATACAGCGTTGTTACACAGAGCTCAATATTAGTATACAGCGGGGCACAGAGCTCAATATTAGTATACAGTGGGGCACAGAGCTCAATATTAGTATACAGCGGGGCACAGAGCTCGATATTAGTATACAGCGGGGTTACACAGAGCTCGATATTAGTATACATCGGGGTTACACAGAGCTCCATATTAGTATACAGCGGGATAACACAGAGCTCGATATTAGTATACAGTACGGTTACACAGATCACGATATTAGTACACAGCGGGGTTTCACAGAGCTCGATATTAGTATACAGCGGGAAACAGAGCTCGATATTAGTATACAGTACGGTTACACAGATCACGATATTAGTATACAGCGGGGTTACACAGAGCTCGATATTAGTATACAGCGGGGTTACACACAGCTCGATATTAGTATACAGCGGGGTTACACAGAGCTCGATATTAGTATACAGCGGGGTTACACAGAGCTCGATATTAGTATACATCGGGGTTACACAGAGCTCCATATTAGTATACAGCGGGATAACACAGAGCTCGATATTAGTATACAGTACGGTTACACAGATCACGATATTAGTACACAGCGGGGTTTCACAGAGCTCGATATTAGTATACAGCGGGAAACAGAGCTCGATATTAGTATACAGCGGGGTTACACAGAGCTCGATATTAGTATACAGCGGGGTTACACAGAGCTCGATATTAGTATACAGCGGGATTACACAGAGCTCGATATTTGTATACAGCGGGGTTACACAGAGATCGATATTAGTATACAGCGGGGTTACACAGAGCTCGAAATTTGTATACAGCGGGGTTACACAGAGCTCGATATTAGTATACAGCGGGGTTACACAGAGCTCGATATTAGTATACAGCGGGATTACACAGAGCTCGATATTAGTGTACAGCGGGGTGACACAGAGCTCGATAGTCGTATACAGCGGGGTTACACAGAGCTCGATATTAGTATACAGCGGGGCACAGAGCTCGATATTAGTATACAGCGGGGTTACACAGAGCTCGATATTAGAATACAGCGGGGTAACACAGAGCTCGATATTAGTAAACAGCGGGGTTACACAAAGCTCTATATTAGTATACAGCGGGGTTACACAGAGCTCTATGTTAGTATACAGCGTGGATACACAGAGCTCGATATTAGTATACAGCGGGGTTAAACAGAGCTCGATATTAGTATACAGCGGGGTTACACAGAGCTCGATATTAGTGTACAGCGGGGTTACACCGAGCTCGATATTAGTATACAGCGGTGACAGAGCTCTATATTAGTATACAGCGGGGTTACACAGTACTCGATATTAGTATACAGCGGGGTTACACAGAGCTCGATATTAGTATACAGCGGGGTTACACAGAGCAAGATATTAGTATACAGCGGGGATACACAGAGCTCGATATTAGTATACAGCGGGGTTACACAGAGCTCAATATTAGTATACAGCGGGGTTACACAGAGCTCGAAATTAGTATACAGCGGGGTTACACAGAGCTCTACATTAGTATACAGCGGGATTACACAGAGCTCAATATTAGTATACAGCGGGGTTACACAGAGCTCGATATTAGTATACAGCGGCGTTAGACAGAGCTCGATATTAGAATACAGCGGGATTACACAGAGCTCGACATTAGTATACAGCGGGGTTACACAGAGCTCTACGTTAGTATACAGCGGGATTACACAGAGCTTGATATTAGGATACAGCGGGATTACACAGAGCTCGATATTAGTATACAGCGGGGTTACACAGAGCTTGATATTAGAATACAGCGCGGTTACACAGAGCTCGATATTAGTATACAGCGGGGTTTCACAGAGCTCGATATTACTATACAGCGGGGTTACACAGAGCTCTATATTAGTATACAGCGGGATTACACAGAGCTCAATATTAGTATACAGCGGGGTTACACAGAGCTCGAAATTAGTATACAGCGGGGTTACACAGAGCTCTACATTAGTATACAGCGGGATTACACAGAGCTCAATATTAGTATACAGCGGGGTTACACAGAGCTCGATATTAGTATACAGCGGCGTTAGACAGAGCTCGATATTAGAATACAGCGGGATTACACAGAGCTCGACATTAGTATACAGCGGGGTTACACAGAGCTTGATATTAGGATACAGCGGGGTTACACAGAGCTTGATATTAGAATACAGCGCGGTTACACAGAGCTCGATATTAGTATACAGCGGGGTTTCACAGAGCTCGATATTACTATACAGCGGGGTTACACAGAGCTCTATATTAGTATACAGCGGGATTACACAGAGCTCAATATTAGTATACAGCGGGGTTACACAGAGCTCTACATTAG
This sequence comes from Scyliorhinus torazame, assembly GCF_047496885.1. Classification (NCBI taxonomy): domain Eukaryota; kingdom Metazoa; phylum Chordata; class Chondrichthyes; order Carcharhiniformes; family Scyliorhinidae; genus Scyliorhinus; species Scyliorhinus torazame. The sequence goes on along the minus strand of NC_092736.1, from coordinate 30,972,564 downwards.
TATACAGCGGGGTTACACAGAGCTCGATATTAGTGTACAGCGGGGTGACACAGAGCTCGATAATCGTATACAGCAGGGTTACACAGAGCTCAATATTAGTATACAGCGGGGCACAGAGCTCGATATTAGTATACAGCGGGGTTACACAGAGCTCGATATTAGAATACAGCGGGGTAACACAGAGCTCGATATTAGTAAACAGCGGGGTTACACAAAGCACTATATTAGTATACAGCGGGGTTACACAGAGCTCTATGTTAGTATACAGCGTGGATACACAGAGCTCGATATTAGTATACAGCGGGGTTAAACAGAGCTCGATATTAGTATACAGCGGGGTTACACAGAGCTCGATATTAGTGTACAGCGGGGTTACACCGAGCTCGATATTAGTATACAGCGGTGACAGAGCTCTATATTAGTATACAGCGGGGTTACACAGCACTCGATATTAGTATACAGCGGGGTTACACAGAGCTCGATATTAGTATACAGCGGGGTTACACAGAGCAAGATATTAGTATACAGCGGGATTACACAGAGCTCAATATTAGTATACAGTGGGGTTACACAGAGCTCTACATTAGTATACAGCGGGATTACACAGAGCTCAATATTAGTATACAGCGGGGTTACACAGAGCTCTACATTAGTATACAGCGGGATTACACAGAGCTTGATATTAGGATACAGCGGGGTTACACAGAGCTCGATATTAGAATACAGCGGGGTTACACAGAGCTCGATATTAGTATACAGCGGGGTTACACAGAGCTCGATATTAGTATACAGCGGGATTACACAGAGCTCGATATTAGTATACAGCGGGGTTACACAGAGCTCGATATTAGAATACAGCGGGGTTACACAGAGCTCGATATTAGAATACAGCGGGGTTACACAGAGCAAGATATTAGTATACAGCGGGGTTACACAGAGCTCGATATTAGTATACAGCGGGTTTACATAGAGCTCGATATTACTATACAGCGGGGTTACACAGAGCTCTATATTAGTATACAGCGGGGTTACACAGAGCTCGATATTAGTATACAGCGGGGTTACACAGAGCTCGATATTAGAATACAGCGGGGTTACACAGAGCTCGATATTAGTATACAGCGGGGTTACACAGAGCTCGATATTACTATACAGCGGGGTTACACAGAGCTCTATATTAGTATACAGCGGGGTTACACAGAGCTCGATATTCGTATACAGCGTTGTTACACAGAGCTCAATATTAGTATACAGCGGGGCACAGAGCTCAATATTAGTATACAGTGGGGCACAGAGCTCAATATTAGTATACAGCGGGGCACAGAGCTCGATATTAGTATACAGCGGGGTTACACAGAGCTCGATATTTGTATACAGCGGGGTTACACACAGCTCGATATTAGTATACAGCGGGGTTACACAGAGCTCGATATTAGTATACAGCGGGGTTACACAGAGCTCGATATTAGTATACAGCGGGGTTACACAGAGCTCGATATTAGTATACAGCGGGGTTACACAGAGCTCGATATTAGTATACATCGGGGTTACACAGAGCTCCATATTAGTATACAGCGGGATAACACAGAGCTCGATATTAGTATACAGTACGGTTACACAGATCACGATATTAGTACACAGCGGGGTTTCACAGAGCTCGATATTAGTATGCAGCGGGAAACAGAGCTCGATATTAGTATACAGCGGGGTTACACAGAGCTCGATATTAGTATACAGCGGGGTTACACAGAGCTCGATATTAGTATACAGCGGGATTACACAGAGCTCGAAATTAGTATACAGCGGGGTTACACAGAGATCGATATTAGTATACAGCGGGGTTACACAGAGCTCAAAATTTGTATACAGCGGGGTTACACAGAGCTCGATATTAGTATACAGCGGGGTTACACAGAACTCGATATTAGTATACAGCGGGATTACACAGAGCTCGATATTAGTGTACAGCGGGGTGACACAGAGCTCGATAGTCGTATACAGCGGGGTTACACAGAGCTCAATATTAGTATACAGCGGGGCACAGAGCTCGATATTAGTATACAGCGGGGTTACACAGAGCTCGATATTAGAATACAGCGGGGTAACACAGAGCTCGATATTAGTAAACAGCGGGGTTACACAAAGCTCTATATTAGTATACAGCGGGGTTACACAGAGCTCTATGTTAGTATACAGCGTGGATACACAGAGCTCGATATTAGTATACAGCGGGGTTAAACAGAGCTCGATATTAGTATACAGCGGGGTTACACAGAGCTCGATATTAGTGTACAGCGGGGTTACACCGAGCTCGATATTAGTATACAGCGGTGACAGGGCTCTATATTAGTATACAGCGGGGTTACACAGTACTCGATATTAGTATACAGCGGGATTACACAGAGCTCGATATTAGTATACAGCGGGGTTACACAGAGCTCGATATTAGTATACAGCGGGGTTACACAGAGCAAGATATTAGTATACAGCGGGGATACACAGAGCTCGATATTAGTATACAGCGGGGTTACACAGAGCTCAATATTAGTATACAGCGGGGTTACACAGAGCTCTACATTAGTATACAGCGGGATTACACAAAGCTCAATATTAGTATACGGCGGGGTTACACAGAGCTCTACATTAGTATACAGCGGGATTACACAGAGCTCGATATTAGTATACCGCGGGGTTACACAGAGCTTGATATTAGAATACAGCGGGGTTAAACAGAGCTCGATATTACTATACAGCGGGGTTACACAGAGCTCTATATTAGTATACAGCGGGATTACACAGAGCTCAATATTAGTATACAGCGGGGTTACACAGAGCTCTACATTAGTATACAGCGGGATTACACAGAGCTCAATATTAGTATACAGCGGGATTACACAGAGCTCAATATTAGTATACAGCGGGGTTACACAGAGCTCTACATTAGTATACAGCGGGATTACACAGAGCTCAATATTAGTATACAGCGGGGTTACACAGAGCTCTACATTAGTATACAGCGGGATTACACAGAGCTCAATATTAGTATACAGCGGGGTTACACAGAGCTCTACATTAGTATACAGCGGGATTACACAGAGCTCAATATTAGTATACAGCGGGGTTACACAGAGCTCTACATTAATATACAGCGGGATTACACAGAGCTTGATATTAGGATACAGCGGGGTTACACAGAGCTCGATATTAGAATACAGCGGGGTTACACAGAGCTCGATATTAGAATACAGCGGGGATACACAGAGCTCGATATTAGAATACAGCGGGGTTACACAGAGCTCGATATTAGAATACAGCGGGGTTACACAGAGCTCTATATTAGAATACAGCGGGGTTACACAGAGCTCGATATTAGTATACAGCGGGGTTACACAGAGCTCAATATTAGAATACAGCGGGGTTACACAGAGCTCGATATTACTATACAGCGGGGTTACACAGAGCTCTATATTAGTATACAGCGGGGTTACACAGAGCTCGATATTCGTATACAGCGTTGTTACACAGAGCTCAATATTAGTATACAGCGGGGCACAGAGCTCAATATTAGTATACAGTGGGGCACAGAGCTCAATATTAGTATACAGCGGGGCACAGAGCTCGATATTAGTATACAGCGGGGTTACACAGAGCTCGATATTTGTATACAGCGGGGTTACACACAGCTCGATATTAGTATACAGCGGGATTACACAGAGCTCAATATTAGTATACAGCGGGGTTACACAGAGCTCGATATTAGTATACAGTGGGGTTACACAGAGCTCGATATTAGTATACAGCGGGGTTACACAGAGCTCGATATTAGCATACAGCGGGGTTACACAGAGCTCGATATTTGTATACAGCGGGGTTACACACAGCTCGATATTAGTATACAGCGGGATTACACAGAGCTCGATATTAGTATACAGCGGGGTTACACAGAGCTCGATAGTCGTATACAGCCTTGTTACACAGAGCTCAATATTAGCATACAGCGGGGCACAGAGCTCAATATTAGTATACAGTGGGGCACAGAGCTCAATATTAGTATACAGCGGGGCACAGAGCTCGATATTAGTATACAGCGGGGTTACACAGAGCTCGATATTAGAATACAGCGGGGTAACACAGAGCTCAATATTAGTATACAGCGGGGTTACACAGAGCTCGATATTAGAATACAGCGGGGTAACACAGAGCTCGATATTAGTAAACAGCGGGGTTACACAAAGCTCTATATTAGTATACAGCGGGGTTACACAGAGCTCTATGTTAGTATACAGCGTGGTTACACAGAGCTCGATATTAGTATATAGCGGGATTACACAGAGCTCGATATTAGTATACAGCGGGGTTACACAGAGATCGATATTAGTATACAGGGGGGTTACACAGAGCTCGATATTAGTATACAGCGGGGTTACACAGAGATCGATATTAGTATACAGGGGGGTTACACAGAGCTCGATATTAGTATACAGCGGGGTTACACAGAGCTCGATATTAGTACACAGCGGGGTTTCACAGAGCTCGATATTAGTATACAGCGGGAAACAGAGCTCGATATTAGTATACAGCGGGGTTACACAGAGCTCGATATTAGTATACAGCGGGGTTACACAGAGCTCGATATTAGTATACAGCGGGATAACACAGAGCTCGATATTAGTATACAGCGGGGTTACACAGAGCTCGATATTAGTATACAGCGGGGTTACACAGACCTCGATATCAGTATACAGCGGGGTTACACAGAGCTCGATATTAGTATACATCGGGGTTACACAGAGCTCGATATTCGTATACAGCGGGATTACACAGAGCTCGATATTAGTGTACAGCGGGGTGACACAGAGCTCGATAGTCGTATACAGCGGGAAACAGAGCTCGATATTAGTATACAGCGGGATAACACAGAGCTCGATATTAGTATACATCGGGGTTACACAGAGCTCGATATTAGTATACAGCGGGAAACAGAGCTCGATATTAGTATACAGCGGGATAACACAGAGCTCGATATTAGTATACAGTACGGTTACACAGAGCACGATATTAGTATACAGCGGGGTTACACAGAGCAAGATATTAGTATACAGCGGGGTTACACAGAGCTCGATATTAGTATACAGCGGGGTTACACAGAGCTCGATATTAGTATACAGCGGGATTACACAGAGCTCGATATTAGTATACAGCGGGGTTACACAGAGATCGATATTAGTATACAGCGGGGTTACACAGAGCTCGAAATTTGTATACAGCGGGGTTACACAGAGCTCGATATTAGTATACAGCGGGGTTACACAGAGCTCGATATTAGTATACAGCGGGATTACACAGAGCTCGATATAAGTGTACAGCGGGGTGACACAGAGCTCGATAGTCGTATACAGCGGGGTTACACAGAGCTCAATATTAGTATACAGCGGGGCACAGAGCTCGATATTAGTATACAGCGGGGTTACACAGAGCTCGATATTAGAATACAGCGGGGTAACACAGAGCTCGATATTAGTAAACAGCGGGGTTACACAAAGCTCTATATTAGTATACAGCGGGGTTACACAGAGCTCTATGTTAGTATACAGCGTGGATACACAGAGCTCGATATTAGTATACAGCGGGGTTAAACAGAGCTCGATATTAGTATACAGCGGGGTTACACAGAGCTCGATATTAGTATACAGCGGGGTTACACAGAGCTCGATATTAGTATACAGCGGGGTTACACAGAGCTCGATATCAATATGCAGCGGGATTACACAGAGCTCGATATTAGTATACAGTGGGGGAACACAGAGCTTGATATTAGTATACAGGGGGGTTACACAGAGCTCGATATTAGTATACAGCGGGAAACAGAGCTCGATATTAGTATACATCGGGGTTACACAGATCTCCATATTAGTATACAGCGGGATAACACAGAGCTCGATATTAGTATACAGTACGGTTACACAGAGCACGATATTAGTACACAGCGGGGTTTCACAGAGCTCGATATTAGTATACCGCGGGAAACAGAGCTCGATATTAGTATACAGCGGGGTTACACAGAGCTCGATATTAGTATACAGCGGGAAACAGAGCTCGATATTAGTATACAGCGGGGTTACAAAGAGGTCGATATTAGTATACAACGGGGTTACACAGAGCTCGATATTAGTATACAGCGGGATTACACAGAGCTCGATATTAGTATACAGCGGGGTTACACAGAGATCGATATTAGTATACAGCGGGGTTACACAGAGCTCGCAATTTGTATACAGCGGGGTTACACAGAGCTCGATATTAGTATACAGCAGGGATACACAGAGCTCGATATTAGTGTACAGCGGGGTGACACAGAGCTCGATATTAGTATACAGCGGGATTACACAGAGCTCGATATTAGTGTACAGCGGGGTGACACAGAGCTCGATATTAGTATACAGCGGGGTTACACAGAGCTCGATATTAGTATACAGCGGGGTTACACAGAGCTCGATATTAGTATACAGCGGGGTTACACAGAGCTCGATATTAGTACACAGCGGGGTTACACAGAGCTCGATATTAGTATACAGCGGGGTTACACAGAGATCGATATTTGTATACAGCGGGGTTACACAGAGCTCGATATTAGTGTGCAGCGGGATAACACAGAGCTCGATATTAGTGTACAGCGGGGTTACACAGAGCTCGATATTAGTATACAGCGGGATTACACAGAGCTCGATATTAGTGTGCAGCGGGGTTACACAGGGCTCGATATTAGTATACAGCGGGGTTACACAGAGCTCGATCTTCGTATACAGCGGGGTTACACAGAGCTCGATATTAGTGTACAGCGGGGTTACACAGAGCTCGATATTAGTATACAGCGGGATTACACAGAGCTCGATATTAGTGTACAGCGGGGTTGCACCGAGCTCGATATTAGTATACAGTGGGGTTACACAGAGCTCGATATTAGTACACAGCGGGGTTACACAGAGCTCGATATTATTATACAGCGGTGTTACACAGGGCTCGATATTAGTATACAGCGGGGTTACACAGAGCTCGATATTAGTGTACAGCGGGGAACAGAGCTCGATATTAGTATACAGCGGGGTTACACAGAGCTCGATATTAGTATACAGCGGGATTACACAGAGCTCGCTATTAGTATACAGCTGGGTTACACAGAGCTCTTCATTAGTATACAGCGGGATTACACAGAGCTTGATATTAGTATACAACGGGGTTACAGAGAGCTCGATATTAGTATACAGCTGGGTTACACAGAGCTCGATATTAGTATACAGCGGGATTACACAGAGCTCGATATTAGTATACAGCGGGGTTACACAGAGCTCTTCATTAGTATACAGTGGGATTACACAGAGCTTGATATTAGTATACAGCGGGGTTACACAGAGCTCGATATTAGTATACAGTGGGGTTACACAGAGCTCGATATTAGTGTACAGCGGGGTTACACAGAGCTCGATATTAGTATACAGCGGGGTTACACAGAGCTCAATATTAGTATACAGCGGGGTTACACAGAGCTCAATATTAGTATACAGCGGGGTTTCACAGAGCTCGATATTAGTATACAGCGGGGTTACACAGAGCTCGATATTAGTATACAGCGGGGTTACACGGAGCTCGATATTAGTGTACAGCGGGGTTACACAGAGCTCGATATTACTATACAGCGGGGTTACACAGGGCTCGATATTAGTATACAGCGGGGTTACACGGAGCTCGATATTAGTATACAGCGGGGTTACACAGAGCTCGATATTAGTGTACAGCGGGGTTACACAGAGCTCGATATTAGGATACAGCGGGGTTACACAGAGTTCGATATTAGTATACAGCGGGGTTACACAGAGCTCGATATTAGTATACAGCGGGATAACACAGAGCTCGATATTAGTATACAGCGGGGTTACACAGAGCTCGATATTAGTATACAACGGGGTTACACAGAGCTCTTCATTAGTATACAGCGTGATTACACAGAGCTTGATATTAGTATACAGCGGGGTTACACAGAGCTCGATATTAGTATACAGCGGGGTTACACAGAGCTCGATATTAGTATACAGCGGGGTTACACAGAGCTCGATATTAGTATACAGCGGGGTTACACAGAGCTCGATATTAGTATACAGCGGGGTTACACAGAGCTCGATATTAGTATACAGCGGGGTTACACAGAGCTCGATATTAGTATACAGCGGGATTACACAGAGCTCGAAATTAGTATACAGCGGGGTTACACAGAGATCGATATTAGTATACAGCGGGGTTACACAGAGCTCAAAATTTGTATACAGCCGGGTTACACAGAGCTCGATATTAGTATACAGCGGGGTTACACAGAACTCGATATTAGTATACAGCGGGATTACACAGAGCTCGATATTAGTGTACAGCGGGGTGACACAGAGCTCGATAGTCGTATACAGCGGGGTTACACAGAGCTCAATATTAGTATACAGCGGGGCACAGAGCTCGATATTAGTATACAGCGGGGTTACACAGAGCTCGATATTAGAATACAGCGGGGTAACACAGAGCTCGATATTAGTAAACAGCGGGGTTACACAAAGCTCTATATTAGTATACAGCGGGGTTACACAGAGCTCTATGTTAGTATACAGCGTGGATACACAGAGCTCGTTATTAGTATACAGCGGGGTTAAACAGAGCTCGATATTAGTATACAGCGGGGTTACACAGAGCTCGATATTAGTGTACAGCGGGGTTACATCGAGCTCGATATTAGTATACAGCGGTGACAGAGCTCTATATTAGTATACAGCGGGGTTACACAGTACTCGATATTAGTATACAGCGGGATTACACAGAGCTCGATATTAGTATACAGCGGGGTTACACAGAGCTCGATATTAGTATACAGCGGGGTTACACAGAGCAAGATATTAGTATACAGCGGGGATACACAGAGCTCGATATTAGTATACAGCGGGGTTACACAGAGCTCAATATTAGTATACAGCGGGGTTACACAGAGCTCTATATTAGTATACAGCGGGATTACACAAAGCTCAATATTAGTATACAGCGGGGTTACACAGAGCTCTACATTAGTATACAGCGGGATTACACAGAGCTCGATATTAGTATACAGCGGGGTTACACAGAGCTTGATATTAGAATACAGCGGGGTTAAACAGAGCTCGATATTACTATACAGCGGGGTTACACAGAGCTCTATATTATTATACAGCGGGATTACACAGAGCTCAATATTAGTATACAGCGGGGTTACACAGAGCTCTACATTAGTATACAGCGGGATTACACAGAGCTCAATATTAGTATACAGCGGGATTACACAGAGCTCAATATTAGTATACAGCGGGGATACACAGAGCTCTACATTAGTATACAGCGGGATTACACAGAGCTCAATATTAGTATACAGCGGGGTTACACAGAGCTCTACATTAGTATACAGCGGGATTACACAGAGCTCAATATTAGTATACAGCGGGGTTACACAGAGCTCTACATTAGTATACAGCGGGATTACACAGAGCTCAATATTAGTATACAGCGGGGTTACACAGAGCTCTACATTAATATACAGCGGGATTACACAGAGCTTGATATTAGGATACAGCGGGGTTACACAGAGCTCGATATTAGTATACAGTGGGGTTACACAGAGCTCGATATTAGAATACAGCGGGGTTACACAGAGCTCGATATTAGAATACAACGGGGTTACACAGAGCTCGATATTAGTATACAGTGGGGTTACACAGAGCTCGATATTAGAATACAGCGGGGTTACACAGAGCTCGATATTAGAATACAGCGGGGTTACACAGAGCTCGATATTAGAATACAGCGGGGTTACACAGAGCTCGATATTAGAATACAGCGGGGTTACACAGAGCTCGATATTAGTATACAGCGGGGTTACATAGAGCTCGATATTACTATACAGCGGGGTTACACAGAGCTCTATATTAGAATACAGCGGGGTTACACAGAGCTCGATATTAGTATACAGCGGGGTTACACAGAGCTCAATATTAGAATACAGCGGGGTTACACAGAGCTCGATATTAGTATACAGCGGGGTTACACAGAGCTCGATATTACTATACAGCGGGGTTACACAGAGCTCTATATTAGTATTCAGCGGGGTTACACAGAGCTCTATATTAGTATACAGCGGGGTTACACAGAGCTCGATATTCGTATACAGCATTGTTACACAGAGCTCGATATTAGTATACAGTGGGGCACAGAGCTCAATATTAGTATACAGCGGGGCACAGAGCTCAATATTAGTATACAGTGGGGCACAGAGCTCAATATTAGTATACAGCGGGGCACAGAGCTCGATATTAGTATACAGCGGGGTTACACAGAGCTCGATATTTGTATACAGCGGGGTTACACACAGCTCGATATTAGTATACAGCGGGATTACACAGAGCTCAATATTAGTATACAGCGGGGTTACACAGAGCTCGATATTAGTATACAGTGGGGTTACACAGAGCTCGATATTAGTATACAGCGGGGTTACACAGAGCTCGATATTAGCATACAGCGGGGTTACACAGAGCTCGATATTTGTATACAGCGGGGTTACACACAGCTCGATATTAGTATACAGCGGGATTACACAGAGCTCGATATTAGTATACAGCGGGGTTACACAGAGCTCGATAGTCGTATACAGCGTTGTTACACAGAGCTCAATATTAGCATACAGCGGGGCACAGAGCTCAATATTAGTATACAGTGGGGCACAGAGCTCAATATTAGTATACAGCGGGGCACAGAGCTCGATATTAGTATACAGCGGGGTTACACAGAGCTCGATATTAGAATACAGCGGGGTAACACAGAGCTCAATATTAGTATACAGCGGGGTTACACAGAGCTCGATATTAGAATACAGCGGGGTAACACAGAGCTCGATATTAGTAAACAGCGGGGTTACACAAAGCTCTATATTAGTATACAGCGGGGTTACACAGAGCTCTATGTTAGTATACAGCGTGGTTACACAGAGCTCGATATTAGTATATAGCGGGATTACACAGAGCTCGATATTAGTATACAGCGGGGTTACACAGAGATCGATATTAGTATACAGGGGGGTTACACAGAGCTCGATATTAGTATACAGCGGGGTTACACAGAGATCGATATTAGTATACAGGGGGGTTACACAGAGCTCGATATTAGTATACAGCGGGGTTGCACAGAGCTCGATATTAGTACACAGCGGGGTTTCACAGAGCTCGATATTAGTATACAGCGGGAAACAGAGCTCGATATTAGTATACAGCGGGGTTACACAGAGCTCGATATTAGTATACAGCGGGGTTACACAGAGCTCGATATTAGTATACAGCGGGATAACACAGAGCTCGATATTAGTATACAGCGGGGTTACACAGAGCTCGATATTAGTATACAGCGGGGTAACACAGACCTCGATATCAGTATACAGCGGGGTTACACAGAGCTCGATATTGTATACATCGGGGTTACACAGAGCTCGATATTCGTATACAGCGGGATTACACAGAGCTCGATATTAGTGTACAGCGGGGTGACACAGAGCTCGATAGTCGTATACAGCGGGAAACAGAGCTCGATATTAGTATACAGCGGGATAACACAGAGCTCGATATTAGTATACATCGGGGTTACACAGAGCTCGATATTAGTATACAGCGGGAAACAGAGCTCGATATTAGTATACAGCGGGATAACACAGAGCTCGATATTAGTATACAGTACGGTTACACAGAGCACGATATTAGTATACAGCGGGGTTACACAGAGCAAGATATTAGTATACAGCGGGGTTACACAGAGCTCGATATTAGTATACAGCGGGGTTACACAGAGCTCGATATTAGTATACAGCGGGATTACACAGAGCTCGATATTAGTATACAGCGGGGTTACACAGAGATCGATATTAGTATACAGCGGGGTTACACAGAGCTCGAAATTTGTATACAGCGGGGTTACACAGAGCTCGATATTAGTATACAGCGGGGTTACACAGAGCTCGATATTAGTATACAGCGGGATTACACAGAGCTCGATATTAGTGTACAGCGGGGTGACACAGAGCTCGATAGTCGTATACAGCGGGGTTACACAGAGCTCAATATTAGTATACAGCGGGGCACAGAGCTCGATATTAGTATACGCGGGGTTACACAGAGCTCGATATTAGAATACAGCGGGGTAACACAGAGCTCGATATTAGTAAACAGCGGGGTTACACAAAGCTCTATATTAGTATACAGCGGGGTTACACAGAGCTCTATGTTAGTATACAGCGTGGATACACAGAGCTCGATATTAGTATACAGCGGGGTTAAACAGAGCTCGATATTAGTATACAGCGGGGTTACACAGAGCTCGATATTAGTATACAGCGGGGTTACACAGAGCTCGATATTAGTATACAGCGGGGTTACACAGAGCTCGATATCAATATGCAGCGGGATTACACAGAGCTCGATATTAGTATACAGTGGGGGAACACAGAGCTTGATATTAGTATACAGGGGGGTTACACAGAGCTCGATATTAGTATACAGCGGGAAACAGAGCTCGATATTAGTATACAGCGGGGTTACACAGAGCTCGATATTAGTATACAGCGGGGTTACACAGAGCTCGATATTAGTATACAGCGGGGTTACACAGAGCTCGATATTAGTACACAGCGGGGTTACACAGAGCTCGATATTAGTATACATCGGGGTTGCACAGATCTCCATATTAGTATACAGCGGGATAACACAGAGCTCGATATTAGTATACAGTACGGTTACACAGAGCACGATATTAGTACACAGCGGGGTTTCACAGAGCTCGATATTAGTATACCGCGGGAAACAGAGCTCGATATTAGTATACAGCGGGGTTACACAGAGCTCGATATTAGTATACAGCGGGAAACAGAGCTCGATATTAGTATACAGCGGGGTTACACAGAGCTCGATATTAGTATACAGCGGGAAACAGAGCTCGATATTAGTATACAGCGGGGTTACAAAGAGGTCGATATTAGTATACAACGGGGTTACACAGAGCTCGATATTAGTATACAGCGGGATTACACAGAGCTCGATATTAGTATACAGCGGGGTTACACAGAGATCGATATTAGTATACAGCGGGGTTACACAGAGCTCGCAATTTGTATACAGCGGGGTTACACAGAGCTCGATATTAGTATACAGCAGGGTTACACAGAGCTCGATATTAGTGTACAGCGGGGTGACACAGAGCTCGATATTAGTATACAGCGGGATTACACAGAGCTCGATATTAGTGTACAGCGGGGTGACACAGAGCTCGATATTAGTATACAGCGGGGTTACACAGAGCTCGATATTAGTATACAGCGGGGTTACACAGAGCTCGATATTAGTATACAGCGGGGTTACACAGAGCTCGATATTAGTACACAGCGGGGTTACACAGAGCTCGATATTAGTATACAGCGGGGTTACACAGAGATCGATATTTGTATACAGCGGGGTTACACAGAGCTCGATATTAGTGTGCAGCGGGATAACACAGAGCTCGATATTAGTGTACAGCGGGGTTACACAGAGCTCGATATTAGAATACAGCGGGATTACACAGAGCTCGATATTAGTGTGCAGCGGGGTTACACAGGGCTCGATATTAGTATACAGCGGGGTTACACAGAGCTCGATCTTCGTATACAGCGGGGTTACACAGAGCTCGATATTAGTGTACAGCGGGGTTACACAGAGCTCGATATTAGTATACAGCGGGATTACACAGAGCTCGATATTAGTGTACAGCGGGGTTGCACCGAGCTCGATATTAGTATACAGTGGGGTTACACAGAGCTCGATATTAGTACACAGCGGGGTTACACAGAGCTCGATATTATTATACAGCGGTGTTACACAGGGCTCGATATTAGTATACAGCGGGGTTACACAGAGCTCGATATTAGTGTACAGCGGGGAACAGAGCTCGATATTAGTATACAGCGGGGTTACACAGAGCTCGATATTAGTATACAGCGGGATTACACAGAGCTCGCTATTAGTATACAGCTGGGTTACACAGAGCTCTTCATTAGTATACAGCGGGATTACACAGAGCTTGATATTAGTATACAACGGGGTTACACAGAGCTCGATATTAGTATACAGCGGGGTTACACAGAGCTCGATATTAGTATACAGCGGGATTACACAGAGCTCGATATTAGTATACAACGGGGTTACACAGAGCTCTTCATTAGTATACAGTGGGATTACACAGAGCTTGATATTAGTATACAGCGGGGTTACACAGAGCTCGATATTAGTATACAGTGGGGTTACACAGAGCTCGATATTAGTGTACAGCGGGGTTACACAGAGCTCGATATTAGTATACAGCGGGGTTACACAGAGCTCAATATTAGTATACAGCGGGGTTACACAGAGCTCAATATTAGTATACAGCGGGGTTTCACAGAGCTCGATATTAGTATACAGCGGGGTTACACAGAGCTCGATATTAGTATACAGCGGGGTTACACGGAGCTCGATATTAGTGTACAGCGGGGTTACACAGAGCTCGATATTACTATACAGCGGGGTTACACAGGGCTCGATATTAGTATACAGCGGGGTTACACGGAGCTCGATATTAGTATACAGCGGGGTTACACAGAGCTCGATATTAGTGTACAGCGGGGTTACACAGAGCTCGATATTAGGATACAGCGGGGTTACACAGAGTTCGATATTAGTATACAGCGGGGTTACACAGAGCTCGATATTAGTATACAGCGGGATAACACAGAGCTCGATATTAGTATACAGCGGGGTTACACAGAGCTCGATATTAGTATACAACGGGGTTACACAGAGCTCTTCATTAGTATACAGCGTGATTACACAGAGCTTGATATTAGTATACAGCGGGGTTACACAGAGCTCGATATTAGTATACAGCGGGATTACACAGAGCTCGATATTAGTATACAGCGGGGTTACACAGAGCTCGATATTAGTATACAGCGGGGTTACACAGAGCTCGATATTAGTACACAGCGGGGTTACACAGAGCTCGATATTAGTATACAGCGGGATTACACAGAGCTCGATATTAGTATACAGCGGGGTTACACAGAGCTCGATATTAGTATACAGCGGGGTTACACAGAGCTCGATATTAGTATACAGCGGGGTTACACAGAGCTCGATATTAGTACACAGCGGGGTTACACAGAGCTCGATATTAGTTTACAGCGGGGTTACACAGAGCTCGATATTAGTACACAGCGGGGTTACACAGATCTCGATATTATTATACAGCGGGGTTACACAGAGCTCGATATTAGTATTCAGCGGGGTTACACAGAGCTCGATATTAGTATACAGCGGGGTTACACAGAGCTCGATATTAGTACACAGCGGGGTTACACAGAGCTCGATATTATTATACAGCGGGGTTACACAGAGCTCGATATTAGTATACAGCGGGATTACACAGAGCTCGATATTAGTATACAGCGGGGTTACACAGAGATCGATATTAGTATACAGCGGGGTTACACAGAGCTCGAAATTTGTATACAGCGGGGTTACACAGAGCTCGATATTAGTATACAGCGGGGTTACACAGAGCTCGATATTAGTATACAGCGGGATTACACAGAGCTCGATATTAGTGTACAGCGGGGTGACACAGAGCTCGATAGTCGTATACAGCGGGGTTACACAGAGCTCAATATTAGTATACAGCGGGGCAAAGAGCTCGATATTAGTATACAGCGGGGTTACACAGAGCTCGATATTAGAATACAGCGGGGTAACACAGAGCTCGATATTAGTAAACAGCGGGGTTACACAAAGCTCTATATTAGTATACAGCGGGGTTACACAGAGCTCTATGTTAGTATACAGCGTGGATACACAGAGCTCGATATTAGTATACAGCGGGGTTAAACAGAGCTCGATATTAGTATACAGCGGGGTTACACAGAGCTCGATATTAGTGTACAGCGGGGTTACACCGAGCTCGATATTAGTATACAGCGGGGTTACACAGAGCTCGATATTAGTATACAGCGGGGTTACACAGAGCAAGATATTAGTATACAGCGGGGATACACAGAGCTCGATATTAGTATACAGCGGGGTTACACAGAGCTCAATATTAGTATACAGCGGGGTTACACAGAGCTCTACATTAGTATACAGCGGGATTACACAGAGCTCAATATTAGTATACAGCGGGGTTACACAGAGCTCTACATTAGTATACAGCGGGATTACACAGAGCTCAATATTAGTATACAGCAGGGTTACACAGAGCTCTACATTAGTATACAGCGGGATTACACAGAGCTCAATATTAGTATACAGCGGGGTTACACAGAGCTCTACATTAGTATACAGCGGGATTACACAGAGCTCAATATTAGTATACAGCGGGGTTACACAGAGATCTACATTCGTATACAGCGGGATTACACAGAGCTCTACATTAGTATACAGCGGGGTTACACAGAGCTCGGTATTAGAATACAGCGGGGTGGCAGAGAGCTCGATATTATTATACAGCGGGGTTACATAGAGCTCGATATTACTATACAGCGGGGTTACACAGAGCTCTATATTAGTATACAGCGGGGTTACACAGAGCTCGATATTAGTATACAGCGGGGTTACACAGAGCTCGATATTAGAATACAGCGGGGTTACACAGAGCTCGATATTAGAATACAGCGGGGTTACACAGAGCTCGATATTAGTATACAGCGGGGTTACACAGAGCTCGATATTAGAATACAGCGGGGTTACACAAAGCTCGATATTAGTATACAGCGGGGTTACACAGAGCTCGATATTACTATACAGCGGGGTTACACAGAGCTCTATATTAGTATACAGCGGGGTTACACAGAGCTCGATATTCGTATACAGCGTTGTTACACAGAGCTCAATATTAGTATACAGCGGGGTTACACAGAGCTTGATATTAGTGTACAGTGGGGCACAGAGCTCAATATTAGTATACAGCGGGGCACAGAGCTCGATATTAGTATACAGCGGGGTTACACAGAGCTCGATATTTGTATACAGCGGGGTTACACACAGCTCGATATTAGTATACAGCGGGGTTACACAGAGCTCGATAGTCGTATACAGCGGGGCACAGAGCTCGATATTAGTATACAGCGGGGTTACACAGAGCTCTACATTAGTATACAGCGGGATTACACAGAGCTTGATATTAGTATACAGCGGGGTTACACAGAGATCGATAGTCGTATACAGCGGGGCACAGAGCTCGATATTAGTATACAGCGGGGTTACACAGAGCTCGATATTAGAATACAGCGGGGTAACACAGAGCTCGATATTAGTAAACAGCGGGGTTACACAAAGCTCTATATTAGTATACAGCGGGGTTACACAGAGCTCTATGTTAGTATACAGCGTGGTTACACAGAGCTCGATATTAGTATACAGCGGGATTACACAGAGCTCGATATTAGTATACAGCGGGGTTACACAGAGATCGATATTAGTATACAGGGGGGTTACACAGAGCTCGATATTAGTATACAGCGGGGTTACACAGAGATCGATATTAGTATACAGGGGGGTTACACAGAGCTCGATATTAGTATACAGCGGGGTTACACAGAGCTCGATATTAGTACACAGCGGGGTTTCACAGAGCTCGATATTAGTATACAGCGGGAAACAGAGCTCGATATTAGTATACAGCGGGGTTACACAGAGCTCGATATTAGTATACAGCGGGGTTACACAGAGCTCGATATTACTATACAGCGGGATTACACAGAGCTCGATATTAGTATACAGCGGGGTTACACAGAGCTCGATATTAGTATACAGCGGGGTTACACAGAGCTCGATATTAGTATACAGCGGGGTTACACAGAGCTCGATATTAGTATACATCGGGGTTACACAGAGCTCGATATTAGTATACAGCGGGATTACACAGAGCTCGATATTAGTGTACAGCGGGGTGACACAGAGCTCGATAGTCGTATACAGCGGGAAACAGAGCTCGATATTAGTATACAGCGGGATAACACAGAGCTCGATATTAGTATACATCGGGGTTACACAGAGCTCGATATTAGTATACAGCGGGAAACAGAGCTCGATATTAGTATACAGCGGGATAACACAGAGCTCGATATTAGTATACAGTACGGTTACACAGAGCACGATATTAGTACACAGCGGGGTTTCACAGAGCTCGATATTAGTATACAGTACGGTTACACAGAGCACGATATTAGTATACAGCGGGGTTACACAGAGCTCAATATTAGTATACAGCGGGTCACAGAGCTCGATATTAGTATACAGCGGGGTTACACAGAGCTCGATACTAGAATACAGCGGGGTAACACAGAGCTCGATATTAGTAAACAGCGGGGTTACACAAAGCTCTATATTAGTATACAGCGGGGTTACACAGAGCTCTATGTTAGTATACAGCGTGGATACACAGAGCTCGATATTAGTATACAGCGGGGTTAAACAGAGCTCGATATTTGTATACAGCGGGGTTACACAGAGCTCGATATTAGTATACAGCGGGGTTACACAGAGCTCGATATCAATATGCAGCGGGATTACACAGAGCTCGATATTAGTATACAGCGGGGGAACACAGAGCTTGATATTAGTATACAGGGGGGTTACACAGAGCTCGATATTAGTATACAGCAGGAAACAGAGCTCGATATTAGTATACAGCGGGGTTACACAGAGCTCGATATTAGTATACAGCGGGGTTACACAGAGCTCGATATTAGTATACAGCGGGGTTACACAGAGCTCGATATTAGTATACAGCGGGGTTACACAGAGCTCGATATTAGTATGCATCGGGGTTACACAGAGCTCCATATTAGTATACAGCGGGATAACACAGAGCTCGATATTAGTATACAGTACGGTTACACAGAGCACGATATTAATACACAGCGGGGTTTCACAGAGCTCGATATTAGTATACAGCGGGAAACAGAGCTCGATATTAGTATACAGCGGGGTTACACAGAGCTCGATATTAGTATACAGCGGGAAACAGAGCTCGATATTAGTATACAGCGGGGTTACACAGAGCTCGATATTAGTATACAGCGGGAAACAGAGCTCGATATTAGTATACAGCGGGGTTACAAAGAGCTCGATATTAGTATACAACGGGGTTACACAGAGCTCGATATTAGTATACAGCGGGATTACACAGAGCTCGATATTCGTATACAGCGGGGTTACACAGAGATCGATATTAGTATACAGCGGGGTTACACAGAGCTCGCAATTTGTTTACAGCGGGGTTACACAGAGCTCGATATTAGTATACAGCGGGGTTACACAGAGCTCGATATTAGTGTACAGCGGGGTGACACAGAGCTCGATATTAGTATACAGCGGGATTACACAGAGCTCGATATTAGTGTACAGCGGGGTGACACAGAGCTCGATATTAGTATACAGCGGGGTTACACAGAGCTCGATATTAGTATACAGCGGGGTTACACAGAGCTCGATATTAGTATACAGCGGGGTTACACAGAGCTCGATATTAGTATACAGCGGGATAACACAGACCTCGATATTAGTATACAGCGGGGTTACACAGAGCTCGATATTAGTATACAGCGGGGTTACACAGAGATCGATATTTGTATACAGCGGGGTTACACAGAGCTCGATATTAGTGTGCAGCGGGATAACACAGAGCTCGATATTAGTGTACAGCGGGGTTACACAGAGCTCGATATTAGTATACAGCGCGATTACACAGAGCTCGATATTAGTGTACAGCGGGGTTACACAGGGCTCGATATTAGTATACAGCGGGGTTACACAGAGCTCGATCTTCGTATACAGCGGGGTTACACAGAGCTCAATATTAGTGTACAGCGGGGTTACACAGAGCTCGATATGAGTATACAGCGGGATTACACAGAGCTCGATATTAGTGTACAGCAGGGTTGCACCGAGCTCGATATTAGTATACAGCGGGGTTACACAGAGCTCGATATTAGTACACAGCGGGGTTACACAGAGCTCGATATTATTATACAGCGGGGTTACACAGGGCTCGATATTAGTATACAGCGGGGTTACACAGAGCTCGATATTAGTGTACAGCGGGGAACAGAGCTCGATATTAGTATACAGCGGGGTTACACAGAGCTCGATATTAGTATACAGCGGGGTTACACAGGGCTCGATATTAGTATACAGCGGGGTTACACAGAGCTCGATATTAGTGTACAGCGGGGAACAGAGCTCGATATTAGTATACAGCGGGGTTACACAGAGCTCGATATTAGTATACAGCGGGATTACACAGAGCTCGCTATTAGTATACAGCTGGGTTACACAGAGCTTGATATTAGTATACAGCTGGGTTACACAGAGCTCGATATTAGTATACAGCGGGATTACACAGAGCTCGATATTAGTATACAGCGGGGTTACACAGAGCTCGATATTAGTATACAGCGGGGTTACACAGAGCTTTTCATTAGTATACAGCGGGATTACACAGAGCTTGATATTAGTATACAGCGGGGTTACACAGAGCTCGATATTAGTATACAGCGGGTTTACACAGAGCTCGATATTAGTATACAGCGGGATTACACAGAGCTCGATATTAGTATACAACGGGGTTACACAGAGCTCTTCATTAGTATACAGCGGGATTACACAGAGCTTGATATTAGTATACAGCGGGGTTACACAGAGCTCGATATTAGTATACAGTGGGGTTACACAGAGCTCGATATTAGTGTACAGCGGGGTTGCACAGAGCTCGATATTAGTATACAGCGGGGTTACACAGAGCTCAATATTCGTATGCAGCGGGGTTACACAGAGCTCAATATTAGTATACAGCGGGGTTTCACAGAGCTCGATATTAGTATACAGCGGGGTTACACAGAGCTCGATATTAGTATACAGCGGGGTTACACGGAGCTCGATATTAGTGTACAGCGGGGTTACACAGAGCTCGATATTACTAGACAGCGGGGTTACACAGGGCTCGATATTAGTACACAGCGGGGTTACACGGAGCTCGATATTAGTATACAGCGGGGTTACACAGAGCTCGATATTAGTGTACAGCGGGGTTACACAGAGCTCGATATTAGGATACAGCGGGGTTACACAGAGCTCGATATTAGTATACAGCGGGGTTACACAGAGCTCGATATTAGTATACAGCGGGATAACACAGAGCTCGATATTAGTATACAGCGGGGTTACACAGAGCTCGATATTAGTATACAACGGGGTTACACAGAGCTCTTCATTAGTATACAGCGGGATTACACAGAGCTTGATATTAGTATACAGCGGGGTTACACAGAGCTCGATATTAGTATACAGCGGGGTTACACAGAGCTCGATATTAGTATACAGCGGGATTACACAGAGCTCGATATTAGAATACAGCGGGGTTACACAGAGCTCGATATTAGTACACAGCGGGGTTACACAGAGCTCGATATTAGTATACAGCGGGGTTACACAGAGCTCGATATTAGTACACAGCGGGGTTACACAGAGCTCGATATTAGTATAAAACGGGGTTACACAGAGCTCGATATTAGTATACAGCGGGGTTACACAGAGCTCAATATTAGTATACAGCGGGATTACACAGAGCTCGATATTAGTATACAGCGGGGTTACACAGAGCTCGATATTAGTATACAGCGGGGATACACAGAGCTTGATATTAGTATACAGCGGGGTTACACAGAGCTCTTCATTAGTATACAGCGGGATTACACAGAGCTTGATATTAGTATACAGCGGGGTTACACAGAGCTCGATATTAGTATACAGCGGGATTACACAGAGCTCGATATTGGTATACAGCGGGGTTACACAGAGCTCGATATTAGTATACAGCGGGGTTACACAGAGCTCGATATTAGTATACAGCGGGGTTACACAGAGCTCGATATTAGTACACAGCGGGGTTACACAGAGCTCGATATTAGTATACAGCGGGGTTACACAGAGCTCGATATTAGTACACAGCGGGGTTACACAGAGCTCGATATTATTATACAGCGGGGTTACACAGAGCTCGATATTAGTATACAGCGGGGTTACACAGAGCTCGATATTAGTATAAAGCGGGGTTACACAGAGCTCGATATTAGTACACAGCGGGGTTACACAGAGCTCGATATTATTATACAGCGGGGTTACACAGAGCTCGATATTAGTATACAGCGGGGTTACACAGAGCTCGATATTAGTATACAGCGGGGTTACACAGAGCTCGATATTAGTATACAGCGGGGTTACACAGAGCTCGATATTAGTATACAGCGGGGTTACACAGAGCTCGATATTAGTATACAGCGGGGTTACACAGAGCTCGATATTAGCGTACAGCGGGGTTACACAGAGCTCAATATTTGTATACAGCGGGGTTTCACAGAGCTCGATATTAGTATACAGCGGGGTTACACAGAGCTTGATATTAGTGTACAGCGGGGTTACACAGAGCTCAATATTAGTATACAGCGGGGTTTCACAGAGCTCGATATTAGTATACAGCGGGGTTACACAGAGCTCGATATTAGTGTACAGCGGGATTACACAGAGCTCGATATTAGTGTACAGCGGGATTACACAGTTCTCGATATTAGTATACAGCGGGGTTACACAGAGCTCTACATTAGTATACAGCGGTATTACACAGAGCGTGATATTAGTATACAGCGGGGTTACACAGAGCTCGATATTAGTATACAGCGGGGTTACACAGAGCTCTATATTAGTATACAGCGGGATTACACAGTTCTCGATATTAGTATACAGCGGGATTACACAGTTCTCGATATTAGTATACAGCGGGGTCACACAGAGCTCTATATTAGTATACAGCGGGGTTACACAGAGCTCGATATTAGTATACAGCGGGGTTACACAGAGCTCGATATTAGTATACAGCGGGATTACACATTTCTCGATATTAGTATACAGCGGGGTTACACAGAGCTCTATATTAGTATACAGCGGGATTACACAGTTCTCGATATTAATATACAACGGGATTACACAGTTCTCGATATTAGTATACAGCGGGGTCACACAGAGCTCTATATTAGTATACAGCGGGGTTACACAGAGCTCGATATTAGTATACAGCGGGGTTACACAGAGCTCGATATTAGTATACAGTGGGGCTACACAGAGCTTGATATTAGTGTACAGCGGGATTACACAGTTCTCGATATTAGTATACAGCTGGGTTACACAGATCTCTATATTAGTATACAGCGGGATTACACAGTTCTCGATATTAGTTTACAGCGGGATTACACAGAGCTCGATATTAGTATACAGCGGGGTTACACAGAGCTCGATATTAGTATACAGTGGGGCTAAACAGAGCTTGATATTAGTGTACAGCGGGATTACACAGTTCTCGATATTAGTATACAGCGGGGTTACACAGAGCTCTATATTAGTATACAGCGGGATTACACAGTTCTCGATATTAGTACACAGCGGGGTTACACAGAGTTCATTATTAGTATGCAGCGGTGTTACACAGTTCTCGATATTAGTATACAGCGGGGTTTCACAGAGCTCGATATTAGTATACAGCGGGGTTTCACAGAGCTCGATATTAGTATACAGCGGGGTTACACAGAGCTCAATATTAGTATACAGCGGGGTTTCACAGAGCTCGATATTAGTATACAGCGGGGTTACAAAGAGCTCGATATTAGTATACAGCGGGGTTACACAGAGCTCGATATTAGTATACAGCGGGGTTTCACAGAGCTCGATATTAGTATACAGCGGGGTTACACAGAGCTCGATATTAGTATACAGCGGGGTTTCACAGAGCTCGATATTAGTATACAGCGGGGTTACACAGAGCTCGATATTAGTATACAGCGGGGTTACACAGAGCTCGATATTAGTATACAGTGGGGTTACACAGAGCTCGATATTAGTATACAGCGGGGTTACACAGAGCTCGATATTAGTACACAGCGGGGTTACACAGAGCTCGATATTAGTATACAGCGGGGTTACACAGAGCTCGATATTAGTACACAGCGGGGTTACACAGAGCTCGATATTATTATACAGCGGGGTTACACAGAGCTCGATATTAGTATACAGCGTGGTTACACAGAGCTCGATATTAGTATACAGCGGGGTTACACAGAGCTCGATATTAGTACACAGCGGGGTTACACAGAGCTCGATATTATTATACAGCGGGGTTACACAGAGCTCGATATTAGTATACAGCGGGGTTACACAGAGCTCGATATTAGTATACAGCGGGGTTACACAGAGCTCGATATTAGTATACAGCGGGGTTACACAGAGCTCGATATTAGTATACAGCGGGGTTACACAGAGCTCGATATTAGTATACAGCGGGGTTACACAGAGCTCGATATTAGTGTACAGCGGGGATACACAGAGCTCAATATTAGTATACAGCGGGGTTTCACAGAGCTCGATATTAGTATACAGCGGGGTTACACAGAGCTTGATATTAGTGTACAGCGGGGTTACACAGAGCTCAATATTAGTATACAGCGGGGTTTCACAGAGCTCGATATTAGTATACAGCGGGGTTACACAGAGCTCGATATTAGTGTACAGCGGGATTACACAGAGCTCGATATTAGTGTACAGCGGGATTACACAGTTCTCGGTATTAGTATACAGCGGGGTTACACAGAGCTCTACATTAGTATACAGCGGGATTACACAGAGCTTGATATTAGTATACAGCGGGGTTACACAGAGCTCGATATTAGTATACAGCGGGGTTACACAGAGCTCAATATTAGTATACAGCGGGATTACACAGTTCTCGATATTAGTATACAGCGGGATTACACAGTTCTCGATATTAGTATACAGCGGGGTCACACAGAGCTCTATATTAGTATACAGCGGGGTTACACAGAGCTCGATATTAGTATACAGCGGGGTTACACAGAGCTCGATATTTGTATACAGCGGGATTACACAGTTCTCGATATTAGTATACAGCGGGGTTACACAGAGCTCTATATTAGTATACAGCGGGATTACACAGTTCTCGATTTTAGTATACAGCGGGATTACACAGTTCTCGATATTAGTATACAGCGGGGTCACACAGAGCTCTATATTAGTATACAGCGGGGTTACACAGAGCTCGATATTAGTATACAGCGGGGTTACGCAGAGCTCGATATTAGTATACAGTGGGGCTACACAGAGCTTGATATTAGTGTACAGCGGGATTACACAGTTCTCGATATTAGTATACAGCGGGGTTACACAGAGCTCTATATTAGTATACAGCGGGATTACACAGTTCTCGATATTAGTATACAGCGGGATTACACAGAGCTCGATATTAGTATACAGCGGGGTTACACAGAGCTCGATATTAGTATACAGTGGGGCTACACAGAGCTCTATATTAGTATACAGCGGGATTACACAGTTCTCGATATTAGTATACAGCGGGATTACACAGAGCTCGATATTAGTGTACAGCGGGATTACACAGTTCTCGATATTAGTATACAGCGGGGTTACACAGAGCTCTATATTAGTATACAGCGGGATTACACAGTTCTCGATATTAGTACACAGCGGGGTTACACAGAGTTCATTATTAGTATGCAGCGGTGTTACACAGTTCTCGATATTAGTATACAGCGGGGTTTCACAGAGCTCGATATTAGTATACAGCGGGGTTTCACAGAGCTCGATATTAGTATACAGCGGGGTTACACAGAGCTCAATATTAGTATACAGCGGGGTTTCACAGAGCTCGATATTAGTATACAGCGGGGTTACACAGAGCTCGATATTAGTATACAGCGGGGTTACACAGAGCTCAATATTAGTATACAGCGGGGTTTCACAGAGCTCGATATTAGTATACAGCGGGGTTACACAGAGCTCGATATTAGTATACAGCGGGGTTTCACAGAGCTCGATATTAGTATACAGCGGGGTTACACAGAGCTCGATATTAGTATACAGCGGGATTACACAGTTCTCGATATTAGTATACAGCGGGGTTACACAGAGCTCTATATTAGTATACAGCGGGATTACACAGTTCTCGATATTAGTATACAGCGGGATTACACAATTCTCGATATTAGTATACAGCGGGGTCACACAGAGCTCTATATTAGTATACAGCGGGGTTACACAGAGCTCGATATTAGTATACAGCGGGGTTACACAGAGCTCGATATTAGTATACAGTGGGGCTACACAGAGCTTGATATTAGTGTACAGCGGGATTACACAGTTCTCGATATTAGTATACAGCGGGGTTACACAGAGCTCTATATTAGTATACAGCGGGATTACACAGTTCTCGATATTAGTATACAGCCGGGTTACACAGAGTTCATTATTAGTATGCAGCGGTGTTACACAGTTCTCGATATTAGTATACAGCGGGGTTTCACAGAGCTCGATATTAGTATACAGCGGGGTTTCACAGAGCTAGATATTAGTATACAGCGGGGTTACACAGGGCTCGATATTAGTATACAGCGGGGTTACACAGAGCTCTATATTAGTATACAGCGGGGTTACACAGAGCTCGATATTAGTATACAGCGGGGTTACACAGAGCTCGATATTAGTATACAGCGGGGTTACACAGAGCTCGATATTAGTATACAGCGGGGTTACTCAGAGCTCGATATTAGTATACAGCGGGGTTTCACAGAGCTCGATATTAGTATACAGCGGGGTTACACAGAGCTCGATATTAGTATACAGCGGGGTTTCACAGAGCTCGATATTAGTATACAGCGGGGTTACACAGAGCTCGATATTGGTATACAGCGGGGTTACACAGAGCTCGATATTAGTATACAGCGGGGTTACACAGAGCTCAATATTAGTATACAGCGGGGTTTCACCGAGCTCGATATTAGTATACAGCGGGGTTACACAGAGCTCGATATTAGTATACAGCGGGATTACACAGAGCTCGATATTAGTATACAGCGGGATTACACACAGCTCGATATTAGTATACAGCGGGGTTTCACAGAGCTTGATATTAGGATACAGCGGGGTTACACAGAGCTCGATATTAGTATACAGCGGGGTTACACAGAGCTCGATATTAGTATACAGCGGGGTTACACAGAGCTCGATATTAGTATACAGCGGGGTTTCACAGAGCTCGATATTAGTATACAGCGGGGTTACACAGAACTCGATATTAGTATACAGCGGGGTTACACAGAGCTCGATATTAGTATACAGCGGGGTTACACAGAGCTCGATATTAGTATACAGCGGGGTTACACAGAGCTCGATATTAGTATACAGCGGGGTTACACAGAGCTCGATATTAGTACACAGCGGGGTTACACAGAGCTCGATATTAGTATAAAACGGGGTTACACAGAGCTCTTCATTAGTATACAGCGGGATTACACAGAGCTTGATATTAGTATACAGCGGGGTTACACAGAGCTCGATATTAGTATACAGCGGGATTACACAGAGCTCGATATTAGTATACAGCGGGGTTACACAGAGCTCGATATTAGTATACAGCGGGGTTACACAGAGCTCGATATTAGTATACAGCGGGGTTACACAGAGCTCGATATTAGTACACAGCGGGGTTACACAGAGCTCGATATTAGTATACAGCGGGGTTACACAGAGCTCGATATTAGTACACAGCGGGGTTACACAGAGCTCGATATTATTATACAGCGGGGTTACACAGAGCTCGATATTAGTATACAGCGGGGTTACACAGAGCACGATATTAGTATACAGCGGGGTTACAAAGAGCTCGATATTAGTACACAGCGGGGTTACACAGAGCTCGATATTATTATACAGCGGGGTTACACAGAGCTCGATATTAGTATACAGCGGGGTTACACAGAGCTCGATATTAGTATTCAGCGGGGTTACACAGAGCTCAATATTAGTATACAGCGGGGTTTCACAGAGCTCGATATTAGTATACAGCGGGGTTACACAGAGCTTGATATTAGTGTACAGCGGGGTTACACAGAGCTCAATATTAGTATACAGCGGGGTTTCACAGAGCTCGATATTAGTATACAGCGGGGTTACACAGAGCTCGATATTAGTGTACAGCGGGATTACACAGAGCTCGATATTAGTGTACAGCGGGATTACACAGTTCTCGATATTAGTATACAGCGGGGTTACACAGAGCTCTACATTAGTATACAGCGGGATTACACAGAGCTTGATATTAGTATACAGCGGGGTTACACAGAGCTCGATATTAGTATACAGCGGGGTTACACAGAGCTCTATATTAGTATACAGCGGGATTACACAGTTCTCGATATTAGTATACAGCGGGATTACACAGTTCTCGATATTAGTATACAGCGGGGTCACACAGAGCTCTATATTAGTATACAGCGGGGTTACACAGAGCTCGATATTAGTATACAGCGGGGTTACACAGAGCTCGATATTAGTATACAGCGGGATTACACAGTTCTCGATATTAGTATACAGCGGGGTTACACAGAGCTCTATATTAGTATACAGCGGGATTACACAGTTCTCGATATTAGTATACAGCGGGATTACACAGTTCTCGATATTAGTATACAGCGAGGTCACACAGAGCTCTATATTAGTATACAGCGGGGTTACCCAGAGCTCGATATTAGTATACAGCGCGGTTACACAGAGCTCGATATTAGTATACAGTGGGGCTACACAGATCTTGATATTAGTGTACAGCGGGATTACACAGTTCTCGATATTAGTATACAGCGGGGTTACACAGAGCTCTATATTAGTATACAGCGGGATTACACAGTTCTCGATATTAGTATACAGCGGGATTACACAGAGCTCGATATTAGTATACAGCGGGGTTACACAGAGCTCGATATTAGTATACAGTGGGGCTACACAGAGCTTGATATTAGTGTACAGCGGGATTACACAGTTCTCGATATTAGTATACAGCGGGGTTACAAAGAGCTCTATATTAGTATACAGCGGGATTACACAGTTCTCGATATTAGTACACAGCGGGGTTACACAGAGTTCATTATTAGTATGCAGCGGTGTTACACAGTTCTCGATATTAGTATACAGCGGGGTTTCACATAGCTCGATATTAGTATACAGCGGGGTTTCACAGAGCTCGATATTAGTATACAGCGGGGTTACACAGAGCTCAATATTAGTATACAGCGGGGTTTCACAGAGCTCGATATTAGTATACAGCGGGGTTACACAGAGCTCGATATTAGTATACAGCGGGGTTACACAGAGCTCGATATTAGTATACAGCGGGGTTTCACAGAGCTCGATATTAGTATACAGCGGGGTTACACGGAGCTCGATATTAGTATACAGCGGGGTTTCACAGAGCTCGATATTAGTATACAGCGGGGTTACACAGAGCTCGATATTAGTATACAGCGGGGTTACACAGAGCTCGATATTAGTATACAGCGGGGTTACACAGAGCTCGATATTAGTATACAGCGGGATTACACAGTTCTCGATATTAGTATACAGCGGGGTTACACAGAGCTCTATATTAGTATACAGCGGGATTACACAGTTCTCGATATTAGTATACAGCGGGATTACACAGTTCTCGATATTAGTATACAGCGGGGTCACACAGAGCTCTATATTAGTATAGAGCGGGGTTTCACCGAGCTCGATATTAGTATACAGCGGGGTTACACAGAGCTCGATATTAGTATACAGCGGGATTACACAGAACTCGATATTAGTATACAGCGGGATTACACACAGCTCGATATTAGTATACAGCGGGGTTTCACAGAGCTTGATATTAGGATACAGCGGGGTTACACAGAGCTCGATATTAGTATACAGCGGGGTTACACAGAGCAAGATATTAGTATACAGCGGGGTTACACAGAGCTCGATATTAGTATACAGCGGGGTTTCACAGAGCTCGATATTAGTATACAGCGGGGTTACACAGAACTCGATATTAGTATACAGCGGGGTTACACAGAGCTCGATATTAGTATACAGCGGGGTTACACAGAGCTCGATATTAGTATACAGCGGGGTTACACAGAGCTCGATATTAGTACACAGCGGGGTTACACAGAGCTCGATATTAGTACACAGCGGGGTTACACAGAGCTCGATATTAGTATAAAACGGGGTTACACAGAGCTCTTCATTAGTATACAGCGGGATTACACAGAGCTTGATATTAGTATACAGCGGGGTTACACAGAGCTCGATATTAGTATACAGCGGGATTACACAGAGCTCGATATTAGTATACAGCGGGGTTACACAGAGCTCGATATTAGTATACAGCGGGGTTACACAGAGCTCGATATTAGTATACAGCGGGGTTACACAGAGCTCGATATTAGTACACAGCGGGGTTACACAGAGCTCGATATTAGTACACAGCGGGGTTACACAGAGCTCGATATTAGTACACAGCGGGGTTACACAGAGCTCGATATTATTATACAGCGGGGTTACACAGAGCTCGATATTAGTATACAGCGGGGTTACACAGAGCTCGATATTAGTATACAGCGGGGTTACAAAGAGCTCGATATTAGTACACAGCGGGGTTACACAGAGCTCGATATTATTATACAGCGGGGTTACACAGAGCTCGATATTAGTATACAGCGGGGTTACACAGAGCTCGATATTAGTATTCAGCGGGGTTACACAGAGCTCAATATTAGTATACAGCGGGGTTTCACAGAGCTCGATATTAGTATACAGCGGGGTTACACAGAGCTTGATATTAGTGTACAGCGGGGTTACACAGAGCTCAATATTAGTATACAGCGGGGTTTCACAGAGCTCGATATTAGTATACAGCGGGGTTACACAGAGCTCGATATTAGTGTACAGCGGGATTACACAGAGCTCGATATTAGTGTACAGCGGGATTACACAGTTCTCGATATTAGTATACAA
This sequence comes from Scyliorhinus torazame, assembly GCF_047496885.1. NCBI lineage: Eukaryota > Metazoa > Chordata > Chondrichthyes > Carcharhiniformes > Scyliorhinidae > Scyliorhinus > Scyliorhinus torazame. Next base: position 30,941,509 of record NC_092736.1, on the reverse strand, counting down.
CGGGGTTACACAGAGCTCTACATTAGTATACAGCGGGATTACACAGAGCTTGATATTAGTATACAGCGGGGTTACACAGAGCTCGATATTAGTATACAGCGGGGTTACACAGAGCTCTATATTAGTATACAGCGGGATTACACAGTTCTCGATATTAGTATACAGCGGGATTACACAGTTCTCGATATTAGTATACAGCGGGGTCACACAGAGCTCTATATTAGTATACAGCGGGGTTACACAGAGCTCGATATTAGTATACAGCGGGGTTACACAGAGCTCGATATTAGTATACAGCGGGATTACACAGTTCTCGATATTAGTATACAGCGGGGTTACACAGAGCTCTATATTAGTATACAGCGGGATTACACAGTTCTCGATATTAGTATACAGCGGGATTACACAGTTCTCGATATTAGTATACAGCGAGGTCACACAGAGCTCTATATTAGTATACAGCGGGGTTACCCAGAGCTCGATATTAGTATACAGCGCGGTTACACAGAGCTCGATATTAGTATACAGTGGGGCTACACAGAGCTTGATATTAGTGTACAGCGGGATTACACAGTTCTCGATATTAGTATACAGCGGGGTTACACAGAGCTCTATATTAGTATACAGCGGGATTACACAGTTCTCGATATTAGTATACAGCGGGATTACACAGAGCTCGATATTAGTATACAGCGGGGTTACACAGAGCTCGATATTAGTATACAGTGGGGCTACACAGAGCTTGATATTAGTGTACAGCGGGATTACACAGTTCTCGATATTAGTATACAGCGGGGTTACAAAGAGCTCTATATTAGTATACAGCGGGATTACACAGTTCTCGATATTAGTACACAGCGGGGTTACACAGAGTTCATTATTAGTATGCAGCGGTGTTACACAGTTCTCGATATTAGTATACAGCGGGGTTTCACATAGCTCGATATTAGTATACAGCGGGGTTTCACAGAGCTCGATATTAGTATACAGCGGGGTTACACAGAGCTCAATATTAGTATACAGCGGGGTTTCACAGAGCTCGATATTAGTATACAGCGGGGTTACACAGAGCTCGATATTAGTATACAGCGGGGTTACACAGAGCTCGATATTAGTATACAGCGGGGTTTCACAGAGCTCGATATTAGTATACAGCGGGGTTACACGGAGCTCGATATTAGTATACAGCGGGGTTTCACAGAGCTCGATATTAGTATACAGCGGGGTTACACAGAGCTCGATATTAGTATACAGCGGGGTTACACAGAGCTCGATATTAGTATACAGCGGGGTTACACAGAGCTCGATATTAGTATACAGCGGGATTACACAGTTCTCGATATTAGTATACAGCGGGGTTACACAGAGCTCTATATTAGTATACAGCGGGATTACACAGTTCTCGATATTAGTATACAGCGGGATTACACAGTTCTCGATATTAGTATACAGCGGGGTCACACAGAGCTCTATATTAGTATACAGCGGGGTTACACAGAGCTCGATATTAGTATACAGCGGGGTTACACAGAGCTCGATATTAGTATACAGTGGGGTTACACAGAGCTCGATATTAGTATACAGCGGGGTTACACAGAGCTCGATATTAGTATACAGCGGGGTTACACAGAGCTCGATATTAGTATACAGCGGGGTTACACAGAGCTCGATATTAGTATACAGCGGGGTTACACAGAGCTCGATATTAGTACACAGCGGGGTTACACAGAGCTCGATATTATTATACAGCGGGGTTACACAGAGCTCGATATTAGTATACAGCGGGGTTACACAGAGCTCGATATTATTATACAGCGGGGTTACACAGAGCTCGATATTAGTATACAGCGGGGTTACACAGAGCTCGATATTAATATACAGCGGGGTTACACAGAGCTCGATATTAGTATACAGCGGGGTTACACAGAGCTCGATATTAGTATACAGCGGGGTTACACAGAGCTCGATATTAGTATACAGCGGGGTTACACAGAGCTCGATATTAGTGTACAGCGGGGTTACACAGAGCTCAATATTAGTATACAGCGGGGTTTCACAGAACTCGATATTAGTATACAGCGGGGTTACACAGAGCTTGATATTAGTGTACAGCGGGGTTACACAGAGCTCAATATTAGTATACAGCGGGGTTTCACAGAGCTCGAGATTAGTATACAGCGGGGTTACACAGAGCTCGATATTAGTGTACAGCGGGATTACACAGAGCTCGATATTAGTGTACAGCGGGATTACACAGTTCTCGATATTAGTATACAGCGGGGTTACACAGAGCTCTACATTAGTATACAGCGGGATTACACAGAGCTTGATATTAGTATACAGCGGGGTTACACAGAGCTCGATATTAGTATACAGCGGGGTTACACAGAGCTCTATATTAGTATACAGCGGGATTACACAGTTCTCGATATTAGTATACAGCGGGATTACACAGTTCTCGATATTAGTATACAGCGGGGTCACACAGAGCTCTATATTAGTATACAGCGGGGTTACACAGAGCTCGATATTAGTATACAGCGGGGTTACACAGAGCTCGATATTAGTATACAGCGGGATTACACAGTTCTCGATATTAGTATACAGCGGGGTTACACAGAGCTCTATATTAGTATACAGCGGGATTACACAGTTCTCGATATTAGTATACAGCGGGATTACACAGTTCTCGATATTAGTATACAGCGGGGTCACACAGAGCTCTATATTAGTATACAGCGGGGTTACACAGAGCTCGATATTAGTATACAGCGGGGTTACACAGAGCTCGATATTAGTATACAGTGCGGCTACACAGAGCTTGATATTAGTGTACAGCGGGATTACACAGTTCTCGATATTAGTATACAGCGGGGTTACACAGAGCTCTATATTAGTATACAGCGGGATTACACAGTTCTCGATATTAGTATACAGCGGGATTACACAGAGCTCGATATTAGTATACAGCGGGGTTACACAGAGCTCGATATTAGTATACAGTGGGGCTACACAGAGCTTGATATTAGTGTACAGCGGGATTACACAGTTCTCGATATTAGTATACAGCGGGGTTACACAGAGCTCTATATTAGTATACAGCGGGATTACACAGTTCTCGATATTAGTACACATCGGGGTTACACAGAGTTCATTATTAGTATGCAGCGGTGTTACACAGTTCTCGATATTAGTATACAGCGGGGTTTCACAGAGCTCGATATTAGTATACAGCGGGGTTTCACAGAGCTCGATATTAGTATACAGCGGGGTTACACAGAGCTCAATATTAGTATACAGCGGGGTTTCACAGAGCTCGATATTAGTATACAGCGGGGTTACACAGAGCTCGATATTAGTATACAGCGGGGTTACACAGAGCTCGATATTAGTATACAGCGGGGTTTCACAGAGCTCGATATTAGTATACAGCGGGGTTACACAGAGCTCGATATTAGTATACAGCGGGGTTTCACAGAGCTCGATATTAGTATACAGCGGGGTTACACAGAGCTCGATATTAGTATACAGCGTGGTTACACAGAGCTCGATATTAGTATACAGCGTGGTTACACAGAGCTCGATATTAGTATACAGCGGGATTACACAGTTCTCGATATTAGTATACAGCGGGGTTACACAGAGCTCTATATTAGTATACAGCGGGATTACACAGTTCTCGATATTAGTATACAGCGGGATTACACAGTTCTCGATATTAGTATACAGCGGGGTCACACAGAGCTCTATATTAGTATACAGCGGGGTTACACAGAGCTCGATTTTAGTATACAGCGGGGTTACACAGAGCTCGATATTAGTATACAGTGGGGCTACACAGAGCTTGATATTAGTGTACAGCGGGATTACACAGTTCTCGATATTAGTATACAGCGGGGTTACACAGAGCTCTATATTAGTATACAGCGGGATTACACAGTTCTCGATATTAGTATACAGCCGGGTTACACAGAGTTCATTATTAGTATGCAGCGGTGTTACACAGTTCTCGATATTAGTATACAGCGGGGTTTCACAGAGCTCGATATTAGTATACAGCGGGGTTACACAGAGCTCGATATTAGTATACAGCGGGGTTACACAGAGCTCGATATTAGTATACAGCGGGGTTACACAGAGCTCGATATTAGTATACAGCGGGGTTACACAGAGCTCGATATTAGTATACAGCGGGGTTACACAGAGCTCGATATTAGTATACAGCGGGGTTTCACAGAGCTCGATATTAGTATACAGCGGGGTTACACAGAGCTCGATATTAGTATACAGCGGGATTACACAGTTCTCGATATTAGTATACAGCGGGATTACACAGTTCTCGATATTAGTATACAGCTGGGTCACACAGAGCTCTATATTAGTATACAGCGGGGTTACACAGAGCTCGATATTAGTATACAGCGGGGTTACACAGAGCTCGATATTAGTATACAGTGGGGCTACACAGAGCTTGATATTAGTGTACAGCGGGATTACACAGTTCTCGATATTAGTATACAGCGGGGTTACACAGAGCTCTATATTAGTATACAGCGGGATTACACAGTTCTCGATATTAGTATACAGCCGGGTTACACAGAGTTCATTATTAGTATGCAGCGGTGTTACACAGTTCTCGATATTAGTATACAGCGGGGTTTCACAGAGCTCGATATTAGTATACAGCGGGGTTTCACAGAGCTCGATATTAGTATACAGCGGGGTTACACAGGGCTCGATATTAGTATACAGCGGGGTTACACAGAGCTCTATATTAGTATACAGCGGGGTTACACAGAGCTCGATATTAGTATACAGCGGGGTTACACAGAGCTCGATATTAGTATACAGCGGGGTTACACAGAGCTTGATATTAGTATACAGCGGGGTTACACAGAGCTCGATATTAGTATACAGCGGGGTTTCACAGAGCTCGATATTAGTATACAGCGGGGTTACACAGAGCTCGATATTAGTATACAGCGGGGTTTCACAGAGCTCGATATTAGTATACAGCGGGGTTACACAGAGCTCGATATTAGTATACAGCGGGGTTTCACAGAGCTCGATATTAGTATACAGCGGGGTTACACAGAGCTCGATATTAGTATACAGCGGGGTTTCACAGAGCTCGATATTAGTATACAGCGGGGTTACACAGAGCTCGATATTAGTATACAGCGGGGTTACACAGAGCTCGATATTAGTATACAGCGGGGTTTCACCGAGCTCGATATTAGTATACAGCGGGGTTACACAGAGCTCGATATTAGTATACAGCGGGATTACACAGAGCTCGATATTAGTATACAGCGGGATTACACACAGCTCGATATTAGTATACAGCGGGGTTACACAGAGCAAGATATTAGTATACAGCGGGGTTACACAGAGCTCGATATTAGTATACAGCGGGGTTTCACAGAGCTCGATATTAGTATACAGCGAGGTAACACAGAGCTCGATATTAGTATACAGCGAGGTAACACAGAGCTCGATATTAGTATACGTCAGGTATTGTGTCCAGTTCTAGGCAAGACATGTCACAGAAGCTGCCGGTGTTTTGGGAAGTGTGCAGAGGAGATTAATGAGAATGGACAGTGTGACGGGAGACTCGAATACCTGCCACAAAGTATTTATTCCATCCTGGTCCCTGCTTGTTTGCGACTGATGCTCTTGGATATGGCTCTGCCTCCGAACTGGACTATTCCAACACTGACCCTCCTAACGTTCCACTTTCTCCCCTCTGTGAAAGCTGAGGACTTCCAAACACCAGTTGCCCATGTCTGAACCCGTTCACCCTCCACCCTTATGGACGCTGAACTGCACTGGTTCCCGAATAGACAATTGTGGTAATTAAATATTCCCACCCTTGGCCAGCCGGTGGAGTTCTATAAGAGGTGGGCAGCACGGTAGCATTGTGGATAGCACAGTTGCTTCACAGCTCCAGGGTCCCAGGTTCGATTCCGGCCTGGGTCACTGTCTGTGCGGAGTCTGCACATCCTCCCCGTGTGTGCGTGGGTTTCCTCCGGGTGCTCCGGTTTCCTCCCACAGTCCAAAGATGTGCGGGTTAGGTGGATTGGCCGTGATAAATTGTCCTTAGTGTCCAAAATTGCCCTTAGTGTTGTGTGGGGTTACTGGGTTATGGGGGTAGGGTGGAGGTGTTGACCTTGGGTAGGGTGCTCTTTCCAAGAGACGGTGCAAACTCGATGGGCCGAATGGCCTCCTTCTGCACTGTAAATTCTATGAAAAGGTTTTCCGAGATATTGAGCCCACTGCTGGTGAGGACATTTAATGAAGCAAGAGAGAAGGGAGTCCTTCCCCCAACAATGTCGCAGGCCTCGATTTCATTGATCCTGAAATAGGAGAAAGATCCGGAGCTATGCGGGTCGCACAGGCCGATTTCTCCACTGAATGTGGCCAAACTGCTGGCTAAGATACTGGCCACAAGGATAGAGGACTGTGTCCCGGGGGTGATAGGGGAAGGCCAGACAGGATTTGTTAAGGGCAGGTAACTCACGGCCAATGTTCGAAGGCTTCTCAATGTTATTATGATGCCCTCAGAAGGAGAGGAGGCGGAGGTGGTGGTAGCGATGGATGCGGAGAAGGCTTTTGATTGGGTGGAGTGGAATTACCTGTGGGAGGTGCTAGGAAGTTTTGGGTTTGGTGAAGGCTTCATTGACTGGGTGCGGTTGCTCTATCAGGCACCAGTAGCCGGTGTGCGTACGAACCGGCTGAGGTCGGGGTATTTTAAACTACACCGAGGGACGAGGCAAGGGTGCCCCCTCTCCCCGCTACTGTTTGCTCTGGCCAGAGAGCCATTGGCCATGGCGTTAAGAGCCTCTAGGAACTGGAACGGGCTGGTTCGGGAGGGCGGGGGGGGGGGGGGGCGGGGTGGCGGGGGGGGGGGGGGGGGGGGGGGGGGCTGTTGGAGCACCGGGTCTCGCTCTACACAGATGACCTGCTCTTGTACATTTCAGACCCGTTGGAGGGGATGGGGGAAGCAATGCACATCTTGGGGGAATTTGGCAATTTTTCGGGCTATAAATTGAACATGGGGAAAAGCGAGATGTTTGTGATCCAGGCAAGAGGGCAGGAGAAGAGACTGGGAGCGCTGCCGCTTAGAATGGAAGGGAAGAGCTTTCGGTATCTGGGAATCCAGGTGGCCCAGAAATGGGAGGTACTACACAAGTTAAACCCATCCCGGCTGGTAGAACAAATGGAAGGGGACTTTAAGAGATGGGACATGCTCCCACTATCACTGGCGGAGAGGGTACAGACTGTGAAAATGACGGTCTTCTCCAGATTCCTGTTTGTCTTTCAGTGCCTCCCCATCTTCATCGCAAAGGCCTGTTTCAAGCGGGTGAATAAGGTTATTTCGGGCTTTGTGTGGGCGGGTAAAACCCCGCGAGTGAAGAAAGTGTTGCTGGAGCGCAGTCGGCGGGAGGGTGGGTTGGCGCTGCCGAACTTCTGCAATTACTCTGGGCGGCTAATATAGCCATGATCAGGAAGTGGGTAGTGGGGGAGGGGGAGGCATGGGAGCGGATGGAGGCGGCGTCATGTAAAGACACCAGTCTGGGAGCATTGGTAACGGCACCTCTGCCGTTCTCGCCGGCCCGATACTCCACATGTCCGGTGGTAGTGGCTCTGAGGATCTGGGGGCAATGGAGGAGATATAAGAGAGTGGAGGGAGCATCAATTTGGACCCTGATTTATAACAACCACAGGTTTGTACCGGGTAGGCTAGATGGCGGGTTCCGGAGTTGGCAGAGGGCAGAAATTATCATAAATTATCTTAGAATTTACAGTGCAGAAGGAGGCCATTCAGCCCATCGAGTCTGCACCGGCTCTTGGAAAGAGCACCCTACCCAAGGTCAACACCTCCACCCTATCCCCATAACCCAGCAACCCCACCCAACACTAAGGGCAATTTTGGACACTAAGGGCAATTTATCATGGCCAATCCACCTAACCCGCACATCTTTGGACTGTGGGAGGAAACCGGAGCACCCGGAGGAAACCCACGCAGACACGAGGAGGACGTGCAGACTCCGCACAAACAATGACCCAAGCCGGAATCGAACCTGGGACCCTGGAGCTGTGAAGCAATTGTGCTATCCACAATGCTACCGTGCTGCCCCAAATTGGAAGGATGGGGGATCTATTTATAGACGGGAGCTTCCCCAGCTTGATAGCGCTGGAGGATAAATTTGAATTGCCGGCAGGGAATGGTTTCAGGTATTTGCAGGTGCGAGACTTCCTGAGAAAACAGGTTCCGGCCTTCCCGCTGCTGCCGCCACGGGGGATACAGGACAGAGTAATCTCCAGTACCTGGGTGGGAGAGGGGAAGGTATCGGATATTTACCAGGAGCTTTCGGAGGTGGAGGAAACTCCGGTGGAGGAGCTTAAGGGCAAGTGGGAGGACGAGCTAGGAGGAGAGATAGAGGCGGGTCTGTGGGCGGATGCCCTAAGCAGGGTTAATACCTCCTCATTATGCGCCTGATACAATTCAAGGTAGTCCACCGGGCACACATGTCGGTGGCCCGGGTGAGCAAGTTTTTTGGGGTAGAGGACAGGTGTGCGAGGTGCACGGGAAGCCCAGCAAATCATGTCCACATGTTTTGGGCACGCCCGAAGCTTAGAGGGTTTTGGCAGGGTTTCGCTAAGGCAATGTCCAGGGTGCTCAAAACACGGGTGGTGCCGAGTCCGGAGGTGGCGATCTTTGGAGTGTCGGAAGAGCCGGGAGTTCAGGGGGCGAAAGAGGCCGACGTCCAGGCCTTTGCCTCCCTGGTAGCCCGGAGGCGGATCTTGTTAATGTGGAGGGGCTCGAAGCCCCCGAGTGTGGAAACCTGGGTTAGCGACATGGCTGGGTTTCTCAGTCTCGAGAAAATAAAGTTTGCCTTAAGAGGGTCAATGTTCGGGTTCACCCGGAGGTGGCAGCCGTTCGGCGACTTTCTCGGGGAAAATTAAAAATGTCAGCAGATGCGGAGTTCTGGAGTGGGGGGGGGGGGGGATTCTTGTTGTATGGTTGAGGTGTGTGAAGATTGGGCTGGTGCGGGGGGGGGGGCGGGGGGGGGGAATGTTTATTTTACCATGTTGATGTCATTGTTTATGTTAATTTTCAAATACCTGAATAAAATATTTTTTTTTTAAAAAATTCTCATCCTAGCTTTCAAATCCTCCCGTGGCTTCACCGATCCCCCCCCCCCCCCCCCCCCCCCCGGTCTCTGGGTTCTCTTCAGACTCCACAGCTGTCCGAGATCCCCGCGCTCCCTTCACTCTGGCCTCTCGAGCTCCCCCCACCTTGACCACATCGCCATTGCCGCCCGTGGCTGCGGTTGCCTGGGCCCTGGACTCTGGGATTTACGACTCTCTCCAATTCCAGACCGTTCCCTTTAAAACTAACCCTTTGACCATGCTTTCGGGAGCATGTTGCCGCTCTTGACGGTCCCTCGCTCAACTTTGTCGCACTTCAACGAATAAGTTTGTGTCAGTTGAACCATCTGAATGTTTGCCCAATTGAGTTTGACGCCCTTTCCACAGGCTTTATCTTCCCTGCGGACAGAAACCTTTCCCCCGGCGCCCACGCTGCCACCCTCAGTGCCCCCCCCCCTCTGCTCTCCTCCTTTCCTGAGTTGAGGGTAGGGGTGGGGGTCTGTCCTTCCTCTCTGGTTGCTCTCACTGATGCTGCCTGAACTCTCACACAAGCCACCGGCACCATCTAATGGCGGAGGCGGGTCAGTGCAGATAGTTCTGGGATTCAGCGGGTGACCGCCCTGGGCAATCTCTGCCACTAGGTGGACTCCAGTCAGTCTCAAAGCACTGCACAGTACGTGGGGTTCAGTTTTTAGTGTCAGACTGCATCGGGTTTATTTTATGTGCGAGGGATGCGTTTTATTCTTCACGTCATTTCAGCTCACAGTGTTGCACACACGAACAGAGTAGGGTTACAGGGGTAGGGCGGGGGGAGTGGGCCCAGGTAGGGTGCTCCTTCAGAGGGTCGGTGCAGACTCGATGGGCTGAATGGCCTCCTGCTGCACTGTAGGGATTCTATGACTTGTCGGCCATGGAAGCAGCGTTCAGCGCGGTTTAACAGACTGATAATCAGGTCGGAAATCCACAAGAATCATAGAATCACTACTGTGCAGAAGGAGGCCATTCAGCCCATCGAGTCGGCGCAGACCCTCTCCCACAAGAGGAAACATCCTTGATGCGTTGGGTGTTCTGGATCACGTACAGGTCACCAACACATGAAATAGTGCAACACTATTTTATTGAATCATTAACTGTTTAACATACTCTGACTGTGGGTTAACACGATACTAGCTTTAACTAAAGACCTTTGCCTTGTCCTAACCAGTCGATGCACTCAGCACATGGTGAATGTCTGTGTTGCAGGCTGTGAGCTCTGTCCTCCTAGCTAGCTGCAACTCGAATGAGCGGGAACTCTGTCTTTATAGTGCGTGTGCTCTCACTGGTGATTGGCTGCGGTGTTGTGTGTGTTGATTGGTCCCACTGTGTGTCCATCAGTGTGTGTGTCTGCACCATGATAGACTGGTGTATATTATGACATCCCCCCTTTTATAAAAAATGTACCTGCGTGACAATCAATAGTGTATGGTGAATGTTCCTGACTACATGTGTGCAAAATATTCACAGGACTCTGTACATAAAACTAAGCTATTTACATGGGAAGGTGCCTGGTGCAGAAAAACAGTATGTCACAAGAATAACGAGATGAACACTATATACAAACCACTTGAACGATCAAACGGAAGAACAGAACAAATCAGAAAGTCCAGAAGTCCACAAAGTTCACAGATTAAGTCTCTGAGGTGGGCGACGAATTCTGGTTGACCGCCTCAAGGGTGGGTCGGGAGCCGTCGGCTGAGGAGCGGGCTGGACTGCGTCAGAGTGAGGAGGATGCAGAGTGACCGGAATCTCTGCATAGTCCATGGCAGGGTCAGCAGGAGGGCGAGGCGACAGTGGAGGATCACGTAGCGAGCGCGGAGCAAGACGAAGGGCACGTCGATTGTGGCGCAGAATGGAGCCATCCGGTAGACGAACCAGGAACGAGCGGGGGGGCCACCTGACGAAGAACCACAGCGTTTGCCGACCAGCCACCATCCAGAAGGTGGATGCGGACGTTGTCATCTGGAGCCAGAGCAGGAATCCCCTGTGGTTGTCCCCCTCTCGAACAGGTATACCCCTTTGGATACTGTCGGGGGGGATAGCCTATCAGGGGAAAACAGCAGCAGCCAGAGCAGTGGCACCACGGCTGGCTCTGATGTTCAGAAGGGAGGGTCAAGGCGCAGAAGAGTAATAGTAATAGGGGACTCTATAGTCAGGGGCACAGATAGGCGCTTCTGTGGACGTGAAAGAGACTCCAGGATGGTATGTTGCCTCCCTGGTGCCAGGGTCCAGGATGTCTCAGAACAGGTAGAGGGCATCCTGAAGGGGGGGGGGGGCAAACAGGCAGAGGTCGTTGTACATATTGGTACTAACGACATAGGCAGGAAGGGGCATGAGGTCCTGCAGCAGGAGTTCAGGGAGCTAGACAGAAAGTTAAAAGACAGGACCTCTGGGGTTGTAATCTCGGGATTACTCCCTGTGCCACGTGCCAGTGAGGCTAGAAATAGGAAGATAGAGCAGCTAAACACGTGGCTAAACAGCTGGTGTAGGAGGGAGGGTTTCCGTTATCTGGACCACTGGGAGCTCTTCCGGTGCAGGTGTGACCTGTATAAGGACGGGTTGCATCTAAACCGGAGAGGCATAAATATCCTGGCCGCGAGGTTTGCTAGTGTCACACGGGAGGGTTTAAACTAGTATGGCACGGGGGTGGGCACGGGAGCAATAGGTCAGAAGGTGAGAGCATTGAGGGAGAACGAGGGAATAGGGACAGTGTGGCTCTGAGGCAGAGCAGACAGGGAGAAGTTGCTGAACACAGCGGGTCTGGTGGCCTGAAGTGCATATGTTTTAATGCAAGAAGTATTACGGGTAAGGCAGATGAACTTAGAGCTTGGATTAGTACTTGGAACTATGATGTTGTTGCCATTACAGAGACCTGGCTGAGGGATGGGCAGGATTGGCAGCTAAACATTCCAGGATTTTGATGTTTCAGGCGGGATAGAGGGGGATGTAAAAGGGATGGCGGAGTTGCGCTACTGGTTAGGGAGAATATCACAGCTGTACTACGGGAGGACACCTCAGAGGGCAGTGAGGCTATATGGGTAGAGATCAGGAATAAGAAGGGTCCTCCAGCAGGAGATAGAGGAGCAGATAGGTAGACAGACTTTGGAAATGAGTAAAAACAACAAGGTTGTGGTGATGGGAGACTTCAACTTCCCCAATATTGACTGGGACTCACTTAGTGCCAGGGGCTTAGACGGGGCAGAGTTTGTAAGGAGCATCCAGGAGGGCTTCTTAAAACAATCTGTAAACAGCCCAACTAGGGAAGGGGCTATACTGGACCTGGTATTGGGGAATGAGCCCGGCCAGGTGGTAGACGTTTCAGTAGGGGAGCATTTCGGGAACAGTGACCACAATTCAGTAAGTTTTAAAGTGCTGGTGGACAAGGATAAGAGTGGTCCTAGGATGAATGTGCTAAATTGGGGGAAGGCTAATTATAACAATATTAGGCGGGAACTGAAGAACATAGATTGGGGGCGGATGTTTGAGGGCAAATCAACATCTGACATGTGGGAGGCTTTCAAGTGTCAGTTGAAAGGAATTCAGGACCGGCATGTTCCTGTGAGGAAGAAGGATAAATACGGCAATTTTCAGGAACCTTGGATAACGAGAGATATTGTAGGCCTCGTCAAAAAGAAAAAGGAGGCATTTGTCAGGGCTAAAAGGCTGGGAACAGACGAAGCCTGTGCGGAATATAAGGAAAGTAGGAAGGAACTTAAGCAAGGAGTCAGGAGGGCTAGAAGGGGTCACGAAAAGTCATTGGCAAATAGGGTTAAGGAAAATCGCAAGGCTTTTTACACGGACATAAAAAGCAAGAGGGTAGCCAGAGAAAGGGTTGGCCCACTGAAGGATAGGCAAGGGAATCTATGTGTGGAGCCAGAGGAAATAGATAGGTATAAAACTCTGGTACGGCCGCATTTAGAGTATTGCGTACAGTTCTGGTCACCGCATTATAGGAAGGACGTGGAGGCTTTGGAGCGGGTGCAGAGGAGATTTACCAGAATGTTGCCTGGTATGGAGGGAAAATCTTATGAGGAAAGGCTGATGGACTTGAGGTTGTTTTCGTTGGAGAGAAGAAGGTTAAGAGGAGACTTAATAGAGGCATACAAAATGATCAGGGGGTTAGATAGGGTGGACAGTGAGAGCCTTCTCCCGCGGATGGAAATGGCTGGCACGAGGGGACATAGCTTTAAACTAAGGGGTAATAGATATAGGACAGAGGTCAGAGGTAGGTTCTTTACGCAAAGAGTGGTGAGGCCGTGGAATGCCCTACCTGCAACAGTAGTGAACTCGCCAACGTTGAGGGCATTTAAAAGTTTATTGGATAAGCATATGGATGATAATGGCATAGTGTAGGTTAGATGGCTTTTGTTTCGGTGCAACATCGTGGGCCGAAGGGCCTGTACTGTGCTGTATCGTTCTATGTTCTATGTTCTATAAATGGGCGAGGTACTAAATTAATACTTTGCATCAGTATTCACCAAAGAGAAGGAATTGTTGATGTTGAGTCTGGAGAAGGGTGTGTAGATAGCCTGGGTCACATTGAGATCCAAAAAGATGAGGTGTTGGGCGTCTTAAAAAATATTAAGGTAGATAAGTCCCCAGGGCCTGATGGGATCGACCCCAGAATACTGAAGGAGGCTGGAGAGGAAATTGCTGAGGTCTTGACAGAAATCTTTGGATCCTCACTGTCTTCAGGTGATGTCCCGGAGGACAGGAGAATAGCCAATGTTGTTCCTCTGTTTAAGAAGGGTAGCAAGGATAATCCAGGGAACTACAGGCCGGTGAGCCTTACTTCAGTGGTAGGGAAATTACTGGAGAGAATTCTTCGAGACAGGATCTACTCCCATTTGGAAGCAAATGGACGTATTAGTGAGAGGCAGCATGGTTTTGTGAGGGGGAGGTTGTGTCTCACTAACTTGATAGAGTTTTTCGAGGAGGTCACTAAGATGATTGATGCAGGTAGGGCAGTGGATGTTGTCTACATGGACTTCAGTAAGGCCTTTGACAAGGTCCCTCATGGTAGACTAGTACAAAAGGTGAAGTCACACGGGATCAGGGGTGAGCTGGCAAGGTGGATACAGAACTGGCTAGGTCATAGAAGGCAGAGAGTAGCAATGGAAGGATGCTTTTCTAATTGGAGGGCTGTGACCAGTGGTGTTCCGCAGGGATCAGTGCTGGGACCTTTGCTGTTTGTAGTATATATAAATGATTTGGAGGAAAATGTAACTGGTCTGATTAGTAAGTTTGCAGACGACACAAAGGTTGGTGGAATTGCGGATAGCGATGAGGACTGTCAGAGGATACAGCAGGATTTAGATTGTTTGGAGACTTGGGCGGAGAGATGGCAGATGGAGTTTAATCCGGACAAATGTGAGGTAATGCATTTTGGGAGGTCTAATGCAGGTAGGGAATATACAGTGAATGGTAGAACCCTCAAGAGTTCTAAAAGTCAAAGAGATCTAGGAGTACAGGTCCACAGGTCACTGAAAGGGGCAACACAGGTGGAGAAGGTAGTCAAGAAGGCATACGGCATGCTTGCCTTCATTGGCCGGGGCATTGAGTATAAGAATTGGCAAGTCATGTTGCAGCTGTATAGAACCTTAGTTAGGCCACACTTGGAGTACAGTGTTCAATTCTGGTCGCCACACTACCAGAAGGATGTGGAGGCTTTAGAGACGGTGCAGAAAAGATTTACCAGAATGTTGCCTGGTATGGAGGGCATTAGCTATGAGGAGCGGTTGAATAAACTCGGTTTGTTCTCACTGGAACGACGGAGGTTGAGGGGCGACCTGATAGAGGTCTACAAAATTATGAGGGGCATAGACAGAGTGGATAGTCAGAGGCTTTTCCCCAGGGTAGAGGGGTCAATTACTAGGGGGCGTAGGTTTAAGGTGAGAAGGGCAAGGTTTAGAGTAGATGTACGAGGCAAGTTTTTTACGCAGAGGGTAGTGGGTGCCTGGAACTCGCTACCGGAGGAGGTGGTGGAAGCAGGGACGATAGTGACATTTAAGGGGCATCTTGACAAATACATGAATAGGATGGGAATAGAGGGATACGGACCCAGGAAGTGTAGAAGATTGTAGTTTAGTCGGGCAGCATGGTCGGCACGGGCTTGGAGGGCCGAAGGGCCTGTTCCTGTGCTGTACATTTCTTTGTTCTTTCTTCTTTGAGACAGCTGCATTCGTTGAAGGACCGGGACGTGGTCGAGGTCTGGGACATGAATGGACGGCACCGTCGTCCTCAGGGTGTGACCCATGAGCAGCTGGTCTGGCGACAGGCCAGTGGACAGTGGGGCCGAGCGATAGGCCAGCAAGGCGAAGTAGAAATCGACCCAGCATCGACCGCCTTGCAGAGGAGCCGTTTGACTATGTGGACGCCCTTCTCCGCTTTGCCGTTGGATTGGGGGTACAGGGGACTGGATGTCACATGCACAAAGTTGTACCTCCTGGTAAAGTTGGACCATTCCTGGCTGGCGAAGCAGGGGCCATTGTCCGACATCACTGTGAGTGGGATGCCGTGTCGAGCAGATCGATGCCCACCTTGGTCCAAGGGGACGTGACCAACTCATGGGGCTGCAGGGTCTCACGTGGTTGGGCCGGCTGGAAGCGCTGACAAGTGGGGCAGTTGAGCACTGTGTTGGCGATGTCGTCATTGATGCCGGGCCAGTACACTGCCTCTCAGGCCCGTCAGCGGCACTTTTCCACGCCAAGGTGGCCCTCGTGTAGCTGTTCCAGGACGAGCTGGCGCATGCTATGCGGGATAACAATGCGGTCCAGTTTCGGAAGAACCCCGTCTACTACCGCCAGATCATCTCTGACGTTATAGAGCTGAGGGCATTGGCCCTTGAGCCATCCCTCTGTGAGGTGGCGCATGACACGCTGTCGCAAAGGGTCAGCCGCCGTCTCGCGGCGAATTTGGACGAGGCGTTCATCCGTGGCAGGTAGATTGGAGGCCACGAAGGCCACATGGGCGTCAACCTGGCAGACGAATCCCGCTGGGTCACAAGCGGGCGATGGTCGGTCTCGACGGTGAATTGAGGAAGTTCGTACACATAACCGTGAAACTTAACCACACCGGTCAGAATGCCCAGGCACTCCTTTTCTATCTGCGCGTAGCGCTGTTCCATGGGGGTCATGGTGCGTGACGTATATGCAACGGGGGCCCATGATGAGGCCTCATCGCGTTGCAGGAGCACTGCCCCAATGCCGGATTGGCTGGCATCGGTCGAAGTTTTGGTCTCCTTTGCTGGATCAAAGAAAGCTAAGACCGGGGCCGTGGTCAGTTTTGTTTTGAGTTCTCTCCATTCGTGCTCGTGGGCAGGAAGCCATTGGAAGTCTGTCGTCTTCCTGACCAGGTTCCTGAGAGCTGTGGTATGAGAGGCGGGGTTAGGGATGAACTTCCCTAAAAGGTTGACCATGCCCAGAAATCGGAGGACCGCCTTCTTGTCCTCTGGCGTTTTCATGGCTGTGATGGCAGCCACCTTGTCTGCATCCGGCCGCACACCCAACTGGGAGATGTGGTCCCCGAGGAACTTGAGTTCCGTCTGACCAAAAGAGCATTTGGCCCTGTTGAGGCGGAGGCCTTGCTCACATTTACGTTTGAACACGCGCTGGAGGCGACTGACATGCTCCTACGGGGTGGTGGACCAAATGATTATGTCGTCGACATAGACACAAAGACCTTCAATGCCTTCCATCATTTGTTCCATGATCCTGTGGAACACTTCTGAAGCAGATATGATCCCAAACGGCATCCTGTTGTAACAATATCTGCCAAAGGAGGTATTGAATGTACACAGTTTTCTGCTGGATTTGTCGAGCTGGATTTGCCAGAATCCTTTCGAGGCGCGAGTTTGGTGAAGAGCTTGGCGTGAGCCATCTCACATGTGAGCTCTTCGCGCTTGGGATCCTTGGGATCAATGCAAATTCTCAGCTCGCCGGAAGGCTTTTTTACACAAACCATGGAACTGACCCAGTCGGTTGGTTCCGTAACTCTGGAGATCACTCCTTGGTTCTGGAGGTTCTGCAGCTGCTGCTTGAGACGGGCCTTAAGGGGTGCTGGGACCCTGCGAGGTGCGTGCACCACAGGCGTGGCATTCTGTTTGAGTATGATCTTGTAAGTATATGGGAGCGTGCCCATGCCTTCCACAGCGAAAACAGCCCGGGAGCAGAGAGAGCCGGGACAGTGAAAACAGCGCCGGAGGAGAGAGCCGGGAGATTTAAAAAGCGCGGGAGGAGATGGCCGGAACAGCGAAAACAGCGCCGGAGCAGAGAGAGCCGGGACAGTGAAAACAGCGCCGGAGCAGAGAGAGCCGGGACAGCGAAAACAGCGCCGGAGCAGAGAGAGCCGGGACAGCGAAAACAGCGCGGGAGCAGAGAGAACCGGGACAGCGAAAACAGCGCCGGAGGAGAGAGCCGGGAGACTTAAAAAGCGCGGGAGGAGAGAGCCAGGACAGCAAAAACAGCGCGGGAGCAGAGAGCCGGGAGATTTAAAAAGCGCGGCAGGAGAGAGCCGGGACAGTGCTGGGAGAGGTGAGTGCACAAAAGGTGTGGCAGGAGTGCCTTTAGTCACGGAGTGTTGATTGGAACAGAGTGCATCTGAGTTTAGGTGAGTGGCTGAGTTTAGGTGAGTGACTGAGTTCGGGTGAGTGGCGAGAGAGGGCTGTGTTTTTGTTGGTGTTCGGGTTTATCCTTGAGGTTCTATTAAAAAAAAAATGTCTTTAATTATTTAAATTAATTAACTAGTTGATTATGGCTGGACAGGTGATGTGCTGTTGCTGTGTGATGATGGAACTGGTGGATCCCATTGAGACCGTCAGTGACCACATCTGCAGCAAGTGTTGGCTGCTCGAGGAACTTCGGCTCAGAATTGATGAGCTGGAGACCGAGCTGCACACACTGAGGCACATCAGGGAGGGGGAACATTACCTGGACGCTTTGTTTCAGGAGGCAGTCACACCCGGTAGAATAAGTTCTGTTAATTCGGACAGTGGTCAGGGACAGGGTGGTGTGACTGCAAGGGAGGCAGGTAGGGGGATCCTGAGTTTCGGAGTTGAGGAGCCTCAGCCCTTGACCTTGTCCAACAGGTATGAGGTACTTGCTCCCTGTGTGGATGAGGAAGAGGGCTGTAGGGAGGATGCGTTGACTGACCACTGCACCGTGGTACAGGAAGCCATTCAAGAGGGGGAGCAAAAAGACAAGTGGTAGTTGTAGGGGATTCTATAATTAGGGGGATTGATGGCATCCTTTGTAAGCCAGATCGAGAGTCCCGCATGGTATGTTGCCTGCCCGGTGCCAGGGTGAGGGACATCTCTGATCGGCTTGAAAGGATTTTGGAGAGGGAGGGGGAGGATCCAGTTGTTGTGGTCCACGTTGGGATTAACAACATAGGTAAGACTAGGAAAGAGGACCTGTTTGGGGATTGTCAAACACTAGGGACTAAATTAAAGAACAGGTCCTCCAGGGTTATAATCTCTGGATTACTACCCGAGCCACGTGCCAATTGGCATAGGGTTGAGAAAATTAGGGAAGTTAACACGTGGCTAAAGGAGTGGTGCGGGAAAGAGGGATTCCATTTCATGGGGCATTGGCATCAGTACTGAGGCAGGAGGGACCTGTACCGTTGGGACGGTCTTCACCTGAACCATTCTGGGACCAGTGTTCTAGCGAATAGGATAAATAGGTTGGTCACAAGGACTTTAAACTAGCAAGTTGGGGGGAAGGGAAGTGTAAAGCTATGGACAGTATAATGGTTAATGGAGATCAATGCAGCAGGTTACGTGACAGGTTATTATGTAGAGATATGGGTTCAAAGACTAGGAAAATTAGGAGAAAGGGTAAGAGGAAAAATAATTTGCGAAAAGTTACTGATCAAGGTGTTAGGATTCATAACAAAGACATAAAAAACATCATAAGTGTACTTTACCTGAATGCTCGTAGTACACGAAATAAGGTAAATGAGTTGATGGCGCAAATCATCGTGAATGACTATGATTTAGTGGCCATTACTGAAACATGGTTAAAAGATGGTCATGACTGGGAGTTAAATATCCAAGGGTATCAGACTGTACGAAAGGATAGAATGGACGGTAAGGGCGGTGGTGTAGCTTTGTTGTTTAAGGATGGCATCCGGGCAATAGTAAGGGATGATATTGGTGTTATGGAGGACAAGGTTGAATCAATTTGGGTGGAAATCAGGAATAGTAAGGCGAAAAGGTCACTGATAGGAGTAGTCTATAGGCCACCAAATAGTAACAGGATGGTAGGGCAGGCAATAAGCAAAGAAATAACGGATGCATGTAGAAATGGTACAGCGGTTATCATGGGAGATTTTAATCTGCATATCGATTGGTTTAACCAGGTTGGTAAAGGCAGCCTTGAGGAGGAGTTTATAGAATGTGCCCGGGATAATTTCCTGGAACAGTATGTAAAGAAACCTACAAGGGAACAAGCGGTCCTAGATCTGGTCCTGTGTAATGAGGCAGGATTGATTAATGATCTCATAGTTCGGGATCCTCTTGGAAGGAGCGACCACAATACTGTGGAATTTAAAATACAGTTGGAGGATGACAAGGTAAAATCAAACACTAGTGTTTTGTGCTTAAACAAAGGCGATTACAATGGGATGAGAGAAGAACTAGCTAAGATAGACTGGGAGCAAAGACTTCATGGTGAAGCAGTTGAGGAACAGTGGAGAACCTTCCGAGCGATCTTTCACAGTGTTCAGAAAAGGTTCATACCGACAAAAAAGAAAGATGGTAGAAAGGGGAAAAATCGACCGTGGATATCTAAGGAGGTGAGGGAGAGTATCAAATTGAAGGAAAAAACATACAAAGTGGCAAAAAGTAGTGGGAGACTAGAGGACTGGGAAGTCTTTCGGGGACAACAGAAAGCTACTAAAAAAGCTATAAAGAAGAGTAAGGTAGACTATGAAAGTAAACTGGCTCAGAACATAAAAGCAGATAGTAAAAGCTTCTACAAATATATAAGACAAAAAAGAGTGGCTAAGGTAAATATTGGTCCTTTGGAAGATGAGAAGGGAGATTTAATAATAGGAGACGGGGAAATGGCTGAGGAGCTGAACAGGTTTTTTGGGTCAGTCTTCACAGTGAAGGACACAAATAACATGCCAGCGACTGATGGAAATAAGGATATGATAGGTGAGGACCTTGAGATGATTGTAATCACTAAGGAGGCAGTATTGGGCAAGCTAATGGGGCTAAAGGTAGACAAGTCTCCTGGCCCTGATGGGATGCATCCCAGAGTGTTAAAAGAGATGGCTAGGGAAATTGTAAACGCACTAGTGATAATTTATCAAAATTCACTAGACTCTGGTGTGGTCCCAGAAGATTGGAAAGTAGCAAACGTGACACCACTCTTTAAAAAAGGAGGTCGGCAGAAAGCGGGTAATTATAGGCCGGTAAGCTTAACTTCGGTTGTAGGGAAAATGCTGGAATCTATCATTAAGGAGGAAATAGCGGGGCACCTGGAGGGAAATTGTCCCATTGGGCAGACGCAGCATGGGTTCACAAAGGGTAGGTCGTGTCTGACTAATTTGGCCGTTACCAGTGCAGTAGATAACGGGGAGCCAATGGATGTGGTATATCTGGATTTCCAGAAAGCTTTTGACAAGGTGCCACACAAAAGGTTGCTGCATAAACTAAAGATGCATGGCATTGAGGGTAAAGTGGTAGCATGGGTAGAGGATTGGTTAACTAACAGAAAGCAGAGAGTGGGGATAAATGGGTGTTTCTCTGGTTGGCAACCTGTAACTAGTGGGGTCCCTCAAGGATCAGTGTTGGGCCCGCAGTTGTTCACAATTTACATCGACGATTTGGAGTTGGGGACCAAGTGCAATGTGTCAAAGTTTGCAGACGACACTAAGATGAGTGGTAAAGCAAAAAGTGCAGAGGATACCGGAAGTCTGCAGAAGGATTTGGATAGGTTAGGTGAATGGGCTAGGGTCTGGCAGATGGAATTCAATGTTGTCAAGTGTGAGGCAATCCATTTTGGGAGGAATAACAGCAGAATGGATTATTATTTAAACGGTAAGATGTTAAAACATGCTGCTGTGCAGAGGGACCTGGGTGTGCTGGTGCACGAGTCGCAAAAAGTTGGTGTGCAGATGCAACAGGTGATTAAGAAGGCTAATCGAGTTTTGTCTTTCGTTGCTAGAGGGATGGAGTTCAAGACTAGTGAGGTTATGCTGCAATTGTATAGGGTGTTGGTGAGGCCGCATCTGGAGTATTGTGTTCAGTTTTGGTCTCCTTACCTGAGAAAGGACATATTGGCACTGGAGGGAGTGCAGAGGAGATTCACTAGGTTGATCCCAGAGTTGAGGGGATTAGATTATGACGAGAGGTTGAGTAGACTGGGACTGTACTCATTGGAGTTTAGAAGGATGCGGGGGGATCTTATTGAGACATATAAAATTATGAAGGGAATAGATAGGATAGATGCGGGCAGGTTGTTTCCACTGGTCGGGGAAAGCAGAACTCGGGGGCATAGCCTCAAAATAAGGGGGGGTAGATTTAGGACGGAGTGTAGGAGGAACTTCTTCACCCAAAGGGTTGTGAATCTCTGGAATTCCTTGCCCAGTGAAGCAGTTGAGGCTCCTTCTTTAAACGTTTTTAAGAAAAAGATAGATGCCTTTCTAAAGAATAAAGGGATTCGGGGATATGGTGTATGGGCTGGAGAGTGGAGCTGAGTCCACAAAGATCAGCCATGATCTCATTAAATGGCGGAGCAGGCTCGAGGGGCCAGATGGCCTACTCCTGTTCCTAGTTCTTATGTTCTTATGTCCTTCGAAGACGTCGCGGTGCTGGTCGATGATGGCGTCGAGTTGCGCCCTGAAGTCAGCGTCCTGGATGGCAGACGTGTCATCAGGAGAGAGAGAGTGCACTCTCTGAACTAGGTTCAACAGCTTGCATGCCTGTGCGCCAAGCAGGGAGTCTTTTGAGGAGCCCACGATCTCGAAATGAAGGATGGCTTTGCGCGACCTGTGCGTCACTTCAAGTTGGCACGAGCCGCTAGCAGGAATGACGTTGCCATTGCAATCTAATAGCTGGCAGGCTGATGGAAGGATGGCTGGTTTGACACGAAGGCTTTGGAGGTCAGACGGGATTGGCGGAGGCACCAGTGTCCTGGCGGAATCGTATTTGGGACCGGTTGACCGTCAGGGTGGCGCACCACTCATCATCTGGATCGATGCTGTATACCGACAGCGGCTGGTGTCTTTGTTTTGGGGACACCCTGTTTTTTGTCACGACACCGATTCAAAAAGGCGCCTTCGGGTCCTCGGTGTCACTGCTGTGTGGGAGGTCGGAATCGGACTCGGACCGTGGGTTGAATTGCCCGAACATTCCTGCGAGGCTGGCTGAAGCGATGTGAATTGGCAGGCTGAGCTGCTCAGCAGAAGGCAGCATAGTGGCCAAGTCTGCCACATCGAGGCATTGTCGAGATTTTGCAGGGCATTGCCGTTTAAAATGGGCGGAGCCACAGTTGCTGCACGTCGTGACGTCAGCACGTTCGCTGTGCCACCGCGCATGCGTGGTGCGCGCCTGCACATAATGTTCCTCAACGTCGCCGTCCCCTCGTTTGGTGCGCACAAGCGCGGGAGTCCGCGAAAAGCGCGCGAAATGGCCGCCCTCATCCAGGCTGAGGCCCTGGAGTTGCTCAATCACTTGGACCCGTTCCACCTCGTGCGGACCTTGCCACGCCGTTTCAGCCGCTTGTATATGGGAGTACCGACTCGTGGCGTTTTCATGTAAGACACAGGTCTCGATGGCGGTCTCTCGGGTGAGCTGCTTTACTTTGAGGAGCTGCTGACGTAGGGGGTCCGACTGAACACCGAAAACGATCTGGTCGCATTTCATGGAGTCGGAGGTGGGCCCGTAGCTGCAAGACTGCGCAAGGATGCGGAGGTGGGTGAGAAAGGAATGGAAAGGTTCATCCTTACCCTGCAAACGCTGCTGGAATACAGAGCGCTCAAAACTTTCATTCACCTCTACGCTGCAGTGCGTGTCAAACTTGAGGAGGGCCATCTTGAACTTCGTCTTGTCTTCATCATCTGCAAAGGTGAGAGAGTTGAAAATATGGACGGCACGGTCCCCGGCCGTGGCGAAGAGAAGAGCGATCTTCCTGGTGTCCGAGGCGCCCTCCCTGTCGGTGGCCTCGAGGAAGATCTGGAAGCGCTGTTTGAAAATCTTCCAGTTGGCCCCGAGGTTGCCGGCGATGCGGAGCGGCGGTGGGCTGATATTGTCCATGTTGCAGAATGACGGAATGCTGGCGGAAGGCAGATCACTTGCAGGTAGGTCTAAGAAGTGCTAATATCCCTCAACTCCTGGTATCATGATGTGTTGGGTGTTCTGGAGCACATGCATGTCACCTACACTTGAAATAGTGCAACACTATTTTATTGAATCATTAACTGTTTAACATACTCTGACTGTGGGTTAACACGATACTAGCTTTAACTAAAGACCTTTGCCTTGTCCTAACCAGTCGATGCACTCAGCACATGGTGAATGTCTGTGCTGCAGGCTGTGAGCTCTGTCCTCCTAGCTAGCTGCAACTCGAATGAGCGGGAACTCTGTCTTTATAGTGCGTGTGCTCTCACTGGTGATTGCCTGCGGTGTTGTGTGTGTTGATTGGTCCCACTGTGTGTCCATCAGTGTGTGTGTCTGCACCATGATATACTGGTGTATATTATGACAATCCTCTCCACATCCATCCTGTCAATGCCCACTCAGGATCTTGAATGTTTCAATCAAGTCGCCTCTAAACTCCAATGGATACAAACTTAACCTCTTAATCTTTCATCAAAAGGCAATCCACCCATTCCTCGTATTAGTTGAATATACAGGTGTAGTCCAGTACTTCCACTCACACATCATTTGCTTCTGGCTGAGAAGTGCCTGAAGGACCCCGACTCCAGCTTCAACATTGACCCTGATGGGCACCTATCAATCACTCAAAGGCATGCTTTTCTGGACCAACTCCCTGTGAGGACTCACAGCTATACGGCTCCGTGTCCAATGTTCTTTCCTCGTGCCCTGTGTGGCACCTTGGGCCATTTTGCCCATTTTCATAGAACATAGAACATTACAGCGCAGTACAGGCCCTTCGGCCCTCGATGTTGCGCCGACCAGTGAAACCACTCTAAAGCCCATCTACACTATTCCCTTATCGTCCACATGTCTATCCAATGACCATTTGAATGCCCTTAGTGTTGGCGAGTCCACTACTGTTGCAGGCAGGGCATTCCACGCCCTTACTGCTCTCTGAGTAAAGAACCTACCTCTGACATCTGTCCTATATCTATCTCCCCTCAATTTAAAGCTATGTCCCCTCGTGCTAGACATCACCATCCGAGGAAAAAGGCTCTCACTGTCCACCCTATCCAATCCTCTGATCATCTTGTATGCCTCAATTAAGTCACCTCTTAACCTTATTCTCTCTATCGAAAACAGCCTCAAGTCCCTCAGCCTTTCCTCATAAGATCTTCCCTCCATACCAGGCAACATTCTGGTAAATCTCCTCTGCACCCTTTCCAATGCTTCCACATCCTTCCTATAATGCGGCGACCAGAATTGCACGCAATACTCCAAATGCGGCCGCACCAGAGTTTTGTACAGCTGCAACATGACCTCATGGCTCCGAAACTCAATCCCTCTACCAATAAAAGCTAACACACCGTACGCCTTCTTAACAACCCTCTCAACATTTTCAGGTGTCATAACAATACAAACCGTTGTGATGTGGAGGGATCGGGGAAGCTGTGTTCGCCCTCCGAGCAGAGAAGGTTAAGAGGAGATTTAATTGAGTTGCTGAAAATCAACAAGGCCATTGGAAAGAACCAGGGTGTGGGAATAACTGCACCTAATGGCTGCCTCTGGGCAGTATTGTTCAATGATTCTAAAATGAGTCGTTTGGTGGGACAGAACATGGAAAACGAGGCACAGGTCGAAGCTTTTTGTCTTAAACAACAATTTATACTGTGAGAGAAGAGAATGCAGATTGGTTGGCAAGTGGACTTGGACTAATAGAGGTGTTTCCATGGAGAATGCACCAGTTGATGGCAGCTGACAGTTAATTGCCAAGCATGGTTTGAAATTTAAACCAACCAACTTTACCCTGGGGGAAAGTTGACATTGCAGCAATACTCACATTCTAAAATCGTTTTCACAGTTTGAAACAGAGGATGGCTCCAGGAGACAGGCCTGACTGGAGATGGGCACAGACGCAGCAATGAATGTTGGGCATTGAAGGTTCTCAGGGGATCGAGAGGACAGGGAATTCTGAATGCGTGGCTTTGGAATTTCGCTATCAATTAGTCCTCATTATGTAATGTCCCACCACTCAACTCAATCCCTCCCTCGCTCACTCTCCATCACTCCTCGCAACCTTTTCCAAGGAGACTACGCAGCAGTCTCCATGGTCACGACATTTGCTGGCCCACAGCAGGGTGGTCACACACTCACAGACTCTCACACTTACAAACTCACTCTCTCACACACAATCACACACACTCTCACACTTTCACACACTCACTCTCTCACACACAATCACACACTTTCACACACTGAAACATTCACACTCACACACTATCACACTTACAGTCTCTCACTCTTACACACACACTCTTCTCTTTCACACCACGCTGTCACACATTCACACACTCACTCACACACATTCTCACATACGCGCGCACTGTCACACAAAGTCACATTTACACTTGCATACTCTCACACTCACATGCTCATACACTCTCACACATTCACATACTCCCTCACACATACTGTCACACACTGAAACTCACACATACTCACCCTCACACACACTGACACACTCACATATTCTCACCCACTAAAACACTCACACCTACAATCTCACTCTCACTCTCTCACAAACACACCCTCAAACACTCAAACTCAGGCACTCACACACACACACTCATCGTGACACACACACTCACACGCTCATTCTCACACACTCTGACACACATTCTCACCCACTGAATTCTCACCGTGGGCAGCACGGTAGCATTGTGGTTAGCACAATTGCTTCACAGCTCCAGGGTCCCAGGTTCGATTCCGGCTTGGGTCACTGTCTGTGCGGAGTCTGCACATCCTCCCCGTGTGTGCGTGGGTTTCCTGCGGGTGCTCCGGTTTCCTCCCACAGTCCAAAGATGTGCAGCTTAGGTGGATTGGCCATGATAAATTGCCCTTAGTGTCCAAAATTGGCCTTAGTGTTGGGTTTGGTTACTGGGTTATGGGGATAGGGTGGAGGTGTTGACCTTGGGTAGGGTGCTCTTACCAAGAGTCGCTTCAGACTCGATGGGCCGAATGGCCTCCTTCTGCACTGTAAATTCTATGATTGTAAATTCTATGAAACGCGCACACTCTCAGACTCACACACTCTCAGAAACTCATACTCTCACACACTCACATACTCACACTCTCCCACACACTCACAATCTCACCCTCACACACTCTGACACACACACTCACCCACTGAAACATTCACACTCACACTTACATAGTCTCTCACTCTTACGCACACACTCTTTTTCACTCCGCACTGTCACACATTCACACACTCACTCACACACTCTCACACACACACACTGTCATGGAAATCATAATGAAGACAAATTCCTCGAGGTACGATTTAAGGAAATTTATTGACACAAATATATTTGTGGAGAGAGAGTGTTCCAGCTGCAAAGGCCAGGGCACTGCACTCTGAGCTATACAGCCATTATATTTATAGTGTGAAATAAACAGCTTTGAAGAGAGAAAGCTTGGGAACAAACGCAAGAGGAAATATGAATGTTTTGCCCTTGGTTTAAAAACAATTTGAGTACGCATTTTGTTGTCCTTCTGAAGAACAACTTATCTTAATCAGGCCGAGTACAACATACTGAGCAGTATTTAGTTTACATTACTTGACCTACTTATTTTCGCTCAAAAGCAGTGTTAAAATATAGTCAATATTCCCAGCATGCTTCTAAATTGGTAACTCATTAACTTCCCTTCCACACATACACACTGTCACACAAACTCACATCTACACTTACATACTCTCACACTCACACACTCTCACACTCTCACATACTCTCACACATACATACTTGCATACAGTGCAGAAGGAGGCCATTCGGCCCATCGAGCCTGCACCGACCAACTTAAGCCCTCACACACTCACTCACACTCTCACCCTCACACTCACACAATCACTTTCACACTTTCACTCTCGCTCTCTTGCATTCTCACACCCACTCTCTCCACTCAAACACTCACACACTCACACACACTCATACACACACATTTATTCACACTCGCAATCTCTCTCTCTCACACACACACTCACCCTTGCACGCACAGTCAGACACTCACCCCCACGCACTCTGACACACTCACATATACTCACCCAGTGAAACACTCACACCTACAATCTCACTCTCACTCTCTCACAAACACTCACCCTCAAACACTCAAACTCAGGCACTCTCACACTCACACACACTCACAATCTCTCTGCCTCACACACACATACTCACCCACACACACTCACCCTGACACACACACTCATCCTCACACACTCTGACACACTCACATATTCTCACCCACTGAAATGCTCATACTCTCATACAGTCTCACACATTCATCGCACACTCTTAGATTCACAGTGTCTCTCACACACACACACTTTCACACATTCACACCCATACACACAGATCATTCCCACTCTCTCACACACTGTCACCCACTGACACACTCACACACCCACAGTCTCTTACACTCATACTCACACACTGTTACACTCAGACAGTCTCTCACTCTCACACACACTCTCACTCACATACACTATCACACATTCACACACACTCTTTCATACACTCACACACAATCGTGCTCACGCATGCTCTCGTTCACACACTCACACTCTCACACATGTAGAATCCATTGTTAAGGATGAGATTTCTAAATTCTTGGAAGTGCAGGGTCGGATTAGGACAAGTCAGCATGGATTTAGTAAGGGGAGGTCGTGCCTGACAAACCTGTTAGAGTTCTTTGAAGAGATAACAAATAGGTTAGACCAAGGAGAGCCAATGGATGTTATCTATCTTGACTTCCAAAAGGCCTTTGATAAGGTGCCTCACGGGAGACTGCTGAGTAAAATAAGGGCCCATGGTATTCGAGGCAAGGTACTAACATGGATTGACGATTGGCTGTCAGGCAGAAGGCAGAGAGTTGGGATAAAAGGTTCTTTTTCGGAATGGCAACCGGTGACGAGTGGTGTCCCGCAGGGTTCAGTGTTGGGGCCACAGCTGTTCTCTTTATATATTAACGATCTAGATGATGGGACTGGGGGCATTCTGGCTAAGTTTGCCGATGATACAAAGATAGGTGGAGGGGCAGGTAGTATGGAGGAGGTGGGGAGGCTGCAGAAAGATTTAGACAGTTTAGGAGAGTGGTCCAAGAAATGGCTGATGAAATTCAACGTGGGCAAGTGCGAGGTCTTGCACTTTGGAAAAAAGAATAGAGGCATGGACTATTTTCTCAACGGTGACAAAATTCATAATGCTGAAGTGCAAAGGGACTTGGGAGTCCTAGTCCAGGATTCTCTAAAGGTAAACTTGCAGGTTGAGTCCGTAATTAAGAAAGCAAATGCAATGTTGTCATTCATCTCAAGAGGCTTGGAATATAAAAGCAGGGATGTACTTCTGAAGCTTTATAAAGCATTAGTTAGGCCCCATTTAGAATACTGTGAGCAATTTTGGGCCCCACACCTCAGGAAGGACATACTGGCACTGGAGCGGGTCCAGCGGAGATTCACACGGATGATCCCAGGAATGGTAGGCCTAACATATGATGAACGTCTGAGGATCCTGGGATTATATTCATTAGAGTTTAGGAGGTTGAGGGGAGATCTAATAGAAACTTACAAGATAATGAATGGCTTAGATAGGGTGGATGTAGGGAAGTTGTTTCCATTAGCAGGTGAGACTAGGACCCGGGGGCACAGCCTTAGAATAAAAGGGAGTCACTTTAGAACAGAGATGAGGAGAAATTTCTTCAGCCAGAGAGTGGTGGGTCTGTGGAATTCATTGCCACAGAGGGCGGTGGAGGCCGGGACGTTGAGTGTCTTTAAGACAGAAGTTGATAAATTCTTGATTTCTCGAGGAATTAAGGGCTATGGAGAGAGAGCGGATAAATGGAGTTGAAATCAGCCATGATTGAATGGTGGAGTGGACTCGATGGGCCGAATGGCCTTACTTCCACTCCTATGTCTTGTGGTCTTATGGTCTTATGTTCAATCACACACTCTCACACATGTTCAAACACACTCACACATGCACTCTCACTCACTCACACACTCATATACTCACTCAGACACACCCGCAGAAACACAGACACTCGCATTCACACGCTCACAAATTCTCACGCACAAACTCACACACAAACTTGACACTCTCACACTTTTACTCTCTCACACACACTCTCACAAACATACACACACACTGTCACACATCCACACAGTCACACTCGCACGTACACACTCTCTCACAGTCACATGCACTCACCTACTCTCACACTCCCACACACACACTCAATCACGCACTCACACACTCAAATACAGAGTCATAAGGTCAGAGATGTTTAAGCAGGGAAATGGGGCCTTCGGCCCAGCTTGTCGATGCCGCCCAGTTTCTATCACTAAGCTAGTCCCACTTACCCGCGTTTAGCCCATATCCCTCTATACCCACCCTGCCCATGTAACTGTCTAACTGCTTTTTAAAAGACAAAATTGTACCCGCCTCTACCACTGCCTCTGGCAGCTCGTTCCAGATGTTTACCACCCTCTGTGTGAAGACATTTCCCCTCTGGTCTCTCTTGTGTATCTCCCCTCTCACCTTAAACCTCTGCCCTCAAGTTCTAGACTCCCCTACCTTTGGGAAAAGATGTTGACTATCTACCTTATCTATGTTCCTCATTATTTTATAGACCTCTAGAAGATCACCCCTAAGCCTCCTACGCTCCAGGGAAAAACGTCCCAGTCTATCCAACCTCTCCTTATAACTCAGACCATCAAGTCCTGGTAGCATCCTCATAAATCTCTTCTGCACTCTTTCTAGTTTAACAATATCCTTCCTGTAATAGGGTGGCCAGAACTGAACACAGTATTCCATGTGTGGTCTTACCAATGTCTTGTACAACTTCAACAAGACGTCCCAACTCCTGTATTCAATGTTCTGACCAATGAAACCAAGCATGCCGAATGCCTTCTTCACCACCATGTCCACCTGCGACTCCACCTTCAAGGAGCTATGAACCTGTACTCCTAGGTCTCTTTGTTCTATAACTCTCCCCAACGCCATACCATTAACTGAGTAGGTCCTGGCCTGATTCGATCGACCAAAATGCATCACCTCACATTTATCCAAATGAAACTCCATCTGCCATCCGTCGGCCCACTGGCCCAATTGATCAAGGTCCTGTTGCAATCTTATATAATCTTCTTCACTATCCACTGTGCCACCAATTTTGGTGTCATCTGCAAACGTACTAACCATGCCTCCTACATTCTCATCCAAATCATTAATATATGTAACAAATAACAGTGGACCCAGCACCGATCCCTGAGGCACACCGCTGGTCACAGGCTTCCAGTCTGGAAAACAACCCTCGAGAACCACCCTTTGGCTTCAGTCGCCGAGCCAGTTTTGAATACAATTGGCTACTTCACCCGGGATTCTGTGAGATTATTTTTTCTTTTGTTTTATGAATTTAGAGTGCCAATTATTTTTTTCCAATTAAGGGGCAATTTAGCGTGGCCAATCCACCTAACCTGCACATCTTTGGGTTGTGGGGGTGAGACCCACGCAGACATGGGGAGAATGTGCAAACTCCACACGGACAGTGACCCAGAGCCGGGATTGAACCCGGGTCCTCGGCGGCGTGAGGTAGCAGTGCTAACCACTGTGTCACCGTGCCACGCCTGCATTCCTTGAGATTTAACCTTTTGCAACAACCTACCATGCCAAAGGCCTTGCTAAACTTCATCTCACACTCAGACACTCTCAAACAGTCACATTTTCACACTCACACTCTCATACACACTCCCTGACTCTATCAGGCCCTCACACTCTGACACTCTCACACTCACATTTTCACACTCTCAGGCACTCATGCCACACACACATGTGCACAGGCTCTCACACACTCACACATGCCCTCAGTCACACACTCACACACTCACGCATTCACACATGATTTCACAAACCTATACACACACAATCTCTCACTCACTCTCACACACTCACACTAACACCCTCACCTGCTGAAACCACATGCACACATGTGCAGATTCTCTCACACACACTCATTCACACACTCTCACACACGCCCTCTCTCATGCATTCACATACGTTTACATGCTCACTCACACGCTCGCACACGCCTACACTCACACACTCTCACTTGCACTCGCACACACACACAAAACTTTCACATGCTCATTCACACAAACCTACACTCACACTCTCACACTCAAATTCACTCACAAACACACCCTCACCCTCTGAAATATTCACACCACACATACGTGTGCAGGCTCTCACACACAGACATATTCTCACACACTCACTCTCATGCACTCACTCTCAAGCTTTCACACTCTCACTCACACTCACACATACACACACTCTCACACTCACAGCCTCACACACACCTACGCTCATACTCACACACATTGCCACACACTTACACGCACTCGCCTACTTTCACTCATTCACAGTGTCACCCTCACACCCTCGGACATTCACACTCACACATGCTCTCAAACACACTCACTCACACACTCTCACACTGACACTTTTACACACACACTCACTCTGGTGCTCACACACTCTCTCACTCACACACAGTGTCACACGTCCACAGACTAAAACTCACACACACTCTCACACTTTCACATACTTGCACTCTCTCCCACACACACACACACACACACACACACACACAGAACTGGTCAAGCGTTTGGAAGGTGCTGCCTCAGGAACCTTAGTGAGTTCCTGCAGTGCATCTTGTAGATGGTCCACACGGCTGCTACTGTGCGTCGGTGGCGGAGGGTTTGAGGAAGGAGGAGCAATCAAGCGGGGCTGCTTTGTCCTGGATGGTGTTGAGCTGCACTCTGGTCTCTGAGCAGTTGTTGGAGGTGCACTCACCCAGGCAAGTGGAGAGTCCATTACACCTGGGAAATGTGGGACGATTTGAAGATTCTGTTAAATCGGACCACTGACTCCACCCCTATTCCCATTAACAAAGGGGGGCAGGCAGTGGCCCCGTAGCATTGTCGCTGGACTAGGAATCCAGAGACCCAGGGTTCAAATCCCACCAGGGCAGATGGTGAAATTTGAATTCAATAAAAATCTGGAATCAAGAGTCGAATGACAAAACCATTATCGATTACTGTAAAAACCCATCTGCTTCACGAATGTCCTTTAGGGAGGGAAATCTGCCGACCTTACCCGGTCTGGCCTGCAGGTGACTCCAGACCCCCAGCGATGTGGAAACGCCCTCAGGGATGGGCAACAAATCCCGGCCAAGCCAGCGACGCCCACATAGCCGTTCCGGAACATTCTGCCTCTCAGTTTTTGCCCAGCCCTCCACTCCGGCCAATATTTTCTCAGCACGTTGCAAAGGCTCGCATCGTTTAAATTTGCAAAGTAAAACGGAAAACCTGCTGCTGTTGCAGTTCCACGAAATCATGATTTAAAATCAACTCTCTCGGCTGGCGGACTGGATCGGCTTATTAGAAATGCGATCCTTTGTGCTGAACCCATCCTCAGCTGTTTTCGGAAAACTGCCCCCAGTTACCGCATTTAAATAGATCAAGGAATGTTTTTTGAGGCAACTTCGTTTTTTTTGCAGCAGCAGCTTTACGTTCTAAGATGTTGCCACTTGTGCTAATTGGTGGTAGATTTTACATCAGTGATATGCAAATGTCTTTGAGCCCAAACCTGAGCAGATTAAACACTGAAAAACGAGTATAAATTCAGGCAACGATTTTGCCCGCTGCGGAACAGGCTGGCTGTCAAATATGTGAGCGGAGGGCGTGGAAGGGCATGGAAAGGGGTGCTTTTGAAAGTGAGGGGGATGGGGGATGATGTAAGATAGAGCCCGGGACGGGTCCGTGACGGGATGTTGGTGGAATCTCTAACTGTGCCGACTGTTCTCTATTGGACATTGTGCATTGGGGTCAAACCCTTAGAGTAACATGTCCGTCGCTCGCAGCCTCCTCCTGTTCACTTCCAGATGCACTCTGCTCCAATTGCTGCCACAGGTATCTTGTGTCCCCCCCCCCCCCCCCACACACTCCGGTCCCTGCAAAACAGGAGCTCTTTCTTCACCTTTGCATCTCGCCAACCCCCATCGAATCTGAGCACGGCCTGCTCCACCAGGCCTGCAGTTTCACCTTTGGCTTAAATGAATGCGAACCCCCAAACCTCCTCCATCGTGCGTGATGAATGTAAGCAATTGTTAACTATATTGTATTTTATATCTGCTCCGGTAATGTTAAAGAGCCTGGGTTAAGGAATATTGTTGTTGCAGTATAAAAATAACCAAGGTGAAGGTACCCAGACTGGGACAAAGGGTCATCTGGACTCGAAACGTTCGCTCTTTTCTCTCCCTACAGATGCTGCCAGACCTGCTGAGATTTTCCAGCATTTTCTCTTTACCCAGACTGTGCGTCTGCTAAAGCTGTAATTAAGGTGCCTTAAAAGTGAGCTAATCATTCATTCCAACCACTCGGTTACAAATCAAGGGCTAATGGAAGAATGTTTTGATTGCAGCATATCCTGTCGATAATTAATGAGGGGTGGTGTCTAGTCCTAGCTAAGCAGGCGATGGGCCACCTTAGTGGGATACAGATGATGCCATGGATGGGAGGAGCCAGGTCTGTCTGCAGTTTGCAGTTTTGCCAAATGCTGTTATGTTGAGCAGAAGGGTCTGACCATCAGAGGGATTTTAACAAACTGGTAAATAACCGATGAGAGGAAACTTCCATTCTTACCATTACAGCATGTGGCAGATAGCCATTGGTTTGCATCTGAAGACCAACTGTATTTAAAGCCGCTTTCACATAGGTCTCTGGACTTGGTTTGGCCGGCGTTGGCTTTCGGATCTTAGACATTTTCGTAGCCACAAAGAATGGCAGCACACTCTGCAAGAGCAAGCACAAATAATACAACACAGTGACATTACTACTGAGAAACAAATCAGCTGTTGTGCAAACAACACAACTGTCTCACACGTTTGTCCTTTGTTGCTATTTTACGACTTGTTTAAATAGTGCACCATCCCAAATCCAAAAGGTAACAACTTCTTATGACCTCACAACTGCAGCAAGTTTTTTCAAATTCCGATGAAGCCAGGACAGGAAAGATATTTGCAATTTGATATTTCAGACTGTGCATCAAATCAGAATGTGGGCGGCACGGTGGTTAGCGCCCGGGTCCCAGGTTCGATTCCTGGCTTGGATCACTCGCTTAGTGATAGAAACGGGGCGGCATGGACAAGCTGGGCCGAAGGGCCTGTTTCCCTGCCATAAACATCTATGACTCTATGTGTGTGAGGTGTGCCTGTGGGGCATGAATCATAGAATCATTGGATCCCCACAGTGCAGAAATGGGCCATTCTGCCCATCGGGTCTGACACGAGCACCCCATCTCGACGCATTCCAACCCCTCCCTGCAAAACCTACCCCACCTACCTTTGCACACTAAGGGAAGATTTATCATGGAAAATCCACCTCACCTGTTTGTGGGAGGAAACCGGAGCACCCGGAGGAAACCCACGCAGACACAGGGAGTCCGTGCAGACATCACAGGCAGTGACCCAAGCCGGAATCGAACCTGGGACCCTGGAGCTGTGAGGCAGCAGTGCTAACCACTGTGTTACCCATTATTGCATTGACTCTGTGAACGTTAGTGTGGTTAGATGGTGAATACAGTGTGATGTGATGGTGCTGTAATTATTGAGACGTGTGTTTGCAAGATGAAAACTAATCTTCACCATTCGTATCAAATTATTAATTATTTTTGTCTCGTGCTGGGGACAGAGCTCGGGGCTGGGGACAGAGCTCCGGGCTGAGGACAGAGCTCCAGGCTGGGGACAGAGCTCCGGGCTGGGGACAGAGCACCGGTCTGGGGACAGAGCTCCGGGCTGGGGACAGAGCTCCGGGCTGGGGACAGAGCTCCGGGCTGGGGACAGAGCTCCGGGCTGGGGACAGAGCTCCGGGCTGGGGACAGAGCACCGGGCTGGGGACAGAGCTCCGGGCTGGGGACAGAGCTCCGGGCTGGGGACAGAGCTCCGGGCTGGGGACAGAGCTCCGGGCTGGGGACAGATCACCGGGCTGGGGACAGAGCACCGGGCTGGGGACAGAGCTCCGTGCTGGGGACAGAGCTCCGGGCTGGGGACAGAGCTCCGGGATGAGGACAGAGCTCCGGGATGGGGACAGAGCTCCGGGCTGGGGACAGAGCACCGGGCTGGGGGCAGAGCACCGGGCTGGGGACAGAGTACCGGGCTGGGGACAGAGCACCGGGCTGGGGGCAGAGCACTGGGCTGGGGACAGAGTACTGGGCTGGGGACAGAGCTCCGGGCTGGGGAAAGAGCTCCGGGCTGGGGAAAGAGCTCCGGGCTGGGGACAGAGCTCCGGGCTGGGGACAGAGCCCCGGGCTGGGGACAAAGCACCGGGCTGGGGACAGAGCTCCGGGCTAGGGACAGAGCTCCGGTCTGGGGACAGAGCTCCGGGCTGGGTACAGAGCTCCGGGCTCAGGACAGAGCTCCGGGCTCAGGACAGAGCACTGGTCTAGGAACAGAGCTCCAGGCTAGGTACAAGGCTCCAAGCTAGGGAGGAAGCTCAGGGCTGGGGTAGAGCTCCGGGCTAGAGACAGAGCTGTGGGCTGGCGTCAGAACTCCGGGCTGCGGACAGAGCACCGGGCTGAGGAGAGAGCTCCGGGCTAGGGACAGAGCTCTGGACTAGGGACAAGGCTCCAGGCGAGGGAGGAAGCTCACGGTTGGGGACAGAGCTGCGGGCTGGGGACAGAGCTCCGGGCTGGGGACAGAGCCCCGGGCTGGGGACAAAGCACCGGGCTGGGGACAGAGCTCCGGGCTAGGGACAGAGCTCCGGTCTGGGGACAGAGCTCCGGGCTGGGTACAGAGCTCCGGGCTCAGGACAGAGCTCCGGGCTCAGGACAGAGCACTGGTCTAGGAACAGAGCTCCAGGCTAGGTACAAGGCTCCAAGCTAGGGAGGAAGCTCAGGGCTGGGGTAGAGCTCCGGGCTAGAGACAGAGCTGTGGGCTGGCGTCAGAGCTCCGGGCTGCGGACAGAGCACCGGGCTGAGGAGAGAGCTCCGGGCTAGGGACAGAGCTCTGGACTAGGGACAAGGCTCCAGGCGAGGGAGGAAGCTCACGGTTGGGGACAGAGCTGTGGGCTGGGGTCAGATCTCCGGGCTGGGCCCACCTCTCAGTCATCGCCTCACACATTCACTTCACTAGTTGCTGCTGGCACATCGAAACTGCCACACCCACAATACCCACTTGGTGACTGTTTCCAACCTTTCCCCAAAATAACATTAAAATGTGTAAAATATCAGTGCCATCCCCCCCCTTTGCCATCTGATTTATTCTGGTCGAAGTGTTTGGGTCGTCCATCGGGGAATACGATTGGTGTATTAAATCGGACGTTGTCCCGGGAGGCCGACCAGAAGCAGAGGTGGCGGTGCGCGCGTCCCGGGTCAGTTTGTCCTGAGGGCGGCGGGCGAGGCCAACTCTGCTCCGCCTCCCTCGGCCCCGGCCGCGGAGCGAGGATGCGCGTCGCCGGGTGACGGCTCGTTTTGTCTCGTCGGCCTGGGTGGGAAGGAGATGAAGCAGTCGCGACGGACACGCTCCTCGACAACCGCGCCTGACCGGCCTTGCCCCTCTGCAAACATTTTCGGGGTGTTCAGGTTTGTCTGTAAGAGCAAAAAAAAAACGGGAGAAGAGACGCAAAGCTGATCGATTTTGTCCTCGAATCTCTACGACGTAACTCAAGCGGCCCTTCCAAGAGCGAATCGCACGGAGACTGCTTGACATGACGTGATATTGATGACAATAATTTGGCCGCACATTAATCTGATTAATGGCCCCAGTGTGTGAATCCTCAAGTCGGAATGGGTGTGACAGAGACATTTGCTCTCTGAGCATTGTTGCCAGGAAAGTGTGTGTCCCGGACAGGCATGTGAGTTGGCCCTGTAACGGTATGAATATTTAATTAATAATTAGTCATGTAATTTCTCCGCAGGAGTGATTATTCCTGGAACTGGTTTGTGAATCTAATTATTAGTAGACTTTTTGTTTCTATGTCCCCTCATTACTGTCACGATTGATGCAACATAAACTTCATTAAAAATTAAAGCTCGAGTCTTAATTACAAGGCTATCCTGTGACTGAAGTTAGAATTAAGCCAACTCAGTGATGTGCAAATGAGTGCATTATTTAAGGAACATGCTGGAAGTAGTTATGCTAATTTAGAAGGTTCACAGTAGCAGACCTTCTCACTTTCAGTTGCATATTCATTAAGTGCACTATGCAAATTTAATGCACCAGTCTTATTAATGCCTTGTTAATTTATTCCGATTTATTGAGTACAACTTGTATCAAGTACAAATTTAATTACTATATCTCCTTGGATGTTGCAAGAAGTTAGTTAAGGTTTAGAGTGTGTAAATCTGGAATACTGCAGTTTGATCGAGAACATGGTATCAAAGGACAAGGTTTTTATAACTGCGCTTGAAAGCATGTTTGATTTACTCGTGGAATGATCTAAGAAATCACTAAAATTACACTCGCAGTTTCCCAAAAGGAATGTAAAAACCTCTCTGGTGTTCGGTAAAGAGCTGAGTCTACAGTCTTAATGGGGATAATGGACCAGCAGAGATGGGGAGGGTTATCAGCTGAGGTGCAGGTGTCACAGAGAGGCTGAGCAGCAAATTAACTAGCTGTGGTTTGGGCCTCCGTGTTAATTCACCGTTTGGCTTCCACGTCCGTCATCGGGGGACCGATCGCATGTCATGTTACCGAACGTTCTCTAACCGCCTCAATTAATGAATCCCGTTGGCAGCATATTGTAAGGCTTTCGGGCCTTGGCTTGGATGTACCGAGCAAAAGGGCGCATGGCTTAAATACCAGGAGGGAAGCAGGTGCCTGATTGCATGGACCGGTGAGGAGACAGACCTGCCGGAATGTGTCCACAGAAAGGGAGGACGTTATTTGGGGGGGGGGCGGTCGTTGTCTGTCATGCACCGAGTAAAGTTGCCACAATCCTAGATGGCCATAGGCTGCTTTCCCCTTCGAGGGGGGAGCTGACTGGTGGTGATTTAACCTGAGGGTCACCACACCTCAGGCGAGGGGCAAGGTTGAGAAGGCGGGGCCTTCGTGAATGACCTCAGTCGGTACGGGGATCGAACCCGCGCTGCCGGCCTCGCTCCGCATCGCGAACCAGCTGCCCAGCCCACTGAGCTAAACCGGCCCCCAAGCAGCCATTGGCTGTTCGTTCTACAAGTGCTTATTTCAGCATTTCAGATGTTCCGATCTGTGCCAACATTCCCTTTGATTCCAAACAACAGGAGCAAGTTGCCAAGTGGAGAGAGTGCATTGGGTAATTCCCGAATTAAATAAAATGGTTTGTGTGAGTTCCTGCCTCAATAACGCCCACGTTAAACCCCGGATGGGACCCTGCCATGCGAGGGGATGAGCAGGGGATGAAGGCACATCTTCATACAACTGATTTTAATGGTCGAGGGATGTTCGTTCCATGCTACTCTGCAATGCAAAAACACCAATCACATAACAGGGATCGGGAACAACATTTATTTGAAGACAGCACTAGGTTCAGACAATATTAAGCAGGTGGCTAATTTTAACCATCTGACTTCCACTGCTGCTGTGTGTAAACTGACGACAAGTCATGCGACTGATCCATCACCTCCTGTTAATGTGGCAATGATTGATAGCAATTTAACTTTTGCTCCATTTAAGGGACTTATACCTCCCATCACAACAAACAGAATAAACACTGAGATCCTGTCCACAGGATTCAACACCACATATACAATAGTTATCCACAGATATATATGCAGTGATCACACCCGGGTACGTGCGGTGATGTTATGGGGCAAGGTTTAGAAAACTCCAAAGTATATCATGGAGTTCACCTGACCTACAACGGTTTATTAAATTTGGGTAGGATGAGCAGTCGGCCTGCCTTTCGGGATGTTAGTCACAGAGTTCTGAGGCACTTTCAATCAAAAAACAAGCTACAAATTTAGCTAACATTTGTACAAACACACACAGTAAGAATTTTCATCAACTACAAACACAAAGATCCCACACAGCAACAGTATCTATGTAAAACCCTCAATGGATTCCCCCTTAACTGTTCCAATTCAATAACAAAATCCAAGTAAAACCAGAAACCCCTTTTCAAAGGCGGAGCCCAGCACAAGGAATTCTCACTGGTATTAGACTTGTTATTGGTACCGTGTTCCCCTTTCCAAACAGCAGGTGTGAGTTCCTTCAAGAAAGCAATTATCTCTTTGAAGTTACCAAGCAGTCTGGAAACAGCTTTTAAAATGAAGACAGAGAAAGTCACTTCTTTCAACCTGTGCAGTTAAAACCAGTCCAAATCTCAAAGCGAAAGTAAAAACTCACAGTGCCACAGGCCAGCTCCACCCACACAATGACATCACTGAAGCCATGTGATAAGACAAAAACATTTCTTAAAGAGACACTCCCATGACGGTGATCACACCCGGGTACGTGCAGTGATCACACCCGGGTACGTGCAGTGATCACACCCGGGTACGTGCAGTGATCACACCCGGGAATGTGCAGTGATCACACTCGTGTACGTGCAGTGGTCACACATGGGTACGTGCATTTATCACACCCGGGTACGTGCAGTGATCACACTCGGGTACGTGCAGTGATCATACCCGGGTACGTGCACTGATCACACCCGGGTACGTGCAGTGATCACACCCGGGTACGTGCAGTGATCACACCCGGGTACGTGCAGTGATCACACCCGGGAATGTGCAGTGATCACACTCGCGTACGTGAAGTGATCATACTCGGGTACGTGCAGTGATCACACCCGGGTACGTGCAGTGATCACACCCGGGTACGTGCAGTGATCACACCCGGGAATGTGCAGTGATAACACTCGCGTACGTGCAGTGATCACACTCGGGTACGTGCAGTGATCACACCCGGGTACGTGCAGTGATCACACTCGGGTACGTGCAGTGATCACACCCGGGTACGTACAGTGATCACACCCGGGTATGTGCAGTGATCACACCCGGGTACGTGCAGTGATCACACCCGGGTACGTGCAGTGATCACACCCGGGTACGTGCAGTGATCAAACCCGGGAATGTGCAGTGATCACACCCGGGTACGTGCAGTGATCACACTCGGGCACGTGCAGTGATCACACCCGGGTACGTGCAGTGATCACACCCGGGTACGTGCAGTGATCAAACCCGGGAATGTGCAGTGATCACACCCGGGTACGTGCAGTGATCACACTCGGGCACGTGCAGTGATCACACCCGGGTACGTGCAGTGATCACACTCGTGTACGTGCAGTGGTCACACATGGGTACGTGCAGTGATCACACCCGGGTACGTGCAGTGATCACACCCGGGTACGTGCAGTGATCACACCTGGGAATGTGCAGTGATAACACTCGCGTACGTGCAGTGATCACACTTGGGTACGTGCAGTGATCACACCCGGGTACGTGCAGTGATCACACTCGGGAACGTGCAGTGATCACACCCGGGTACGTGCAGTGATCACACTCGGGTACGTGCAGTGATCACACCCGGGTACGTGCAGTGATCACACCCGGGTACGTGCAGTGATCACACCCGGAAATGTGCAGTGATCACACTCGCGTACGTGCAGTGATCACACCCGGGTACGTGCAGTGATCACACCCGGGTACGTGCAGTGATCACACCCGGGTACGTGCAGTGATCACAGCTGGGTACGTGTGGTGATCACACCCGGGTACATGCAGTACTCACACCCGGGTACATGTAGTGATGACACCCGGGTACGTGTGGTGATCACACTCGGGTACATGTGGTGATCACACTTGGGTACGTGTGGTGATCACACCCGGGTACGTGCAGTACTCACACCCAGGTACGTGCAGTGATCACACCCGGGTACGTGCAGTGATCACACCCGGGTACATGCAGTGATCACACCCGGGTACGTGCAGTAATCACACTCGGGTACGTGCAGTGATCACACCCGGGAATGTGCAGTGATCACACTCAAGTACGTGCAGTGGTCAGACCCGGGAATGTGCAGTGATCACACCAGTGTACGTGCAGTGATCACACTCGGGTACGTGCAGTGATCGCACCCGGATACGTGCAGTGATCGCACCCGGGAATGTGCAGTGATCACACCCGGGTACGTGTAGTGATCACACCCGGGTATGTGTAGTGATCACACCCGGGTAAGTGCAGTGATCACACCCGGGTACGTGTAGTGATCACGCCCGGGAATGTGCAGTGATCACACCCGGGTACGTGCAGTGATCACACCCGGGTACGTGCAGTGATCACACCCGGGTACGTGCAGTGATCACACCCGGGTACGTGCAGTGATCACACTTGGGTACGTGTAGAGATCACACACGCGTACGTGCAGTGATCACACCCGGGTACGTGCAGTGATCACTCCCGGGTACGTGCAGTGATCACACCCGGGTACGTGCAGTGATCACACTTGGGTACATGTAGTGATCACACCCGGGTACGTGCAATGATCACACTCGCGTACGTGCAGTGATCACACCCGGGTACGTGCAGTGATCACACCCGGGTATGTGCAGTAATCACACCCGGGTACGTGCAGTGATCACACCCGGGTACGTGCAGTGATCACACTCGGGTACGTGCAGTGATCACACCCGGGTACGTGCATTGATCACACCCGGGTACGTGCAGTGATCACACCCGGGTGCGTGCAGTGATCACACCCGGGTACGTGCAGTGATCACACCCGGGTACGTGCAGTGATCAAACCCGGGTACGTGCAGTGATCACACCCGGGTACGTGCAGTGATCACACTTGGGTACGTGTAGAGATCACACACGGGTACGTGCAGTGATCACACTCGCGTACGTTCAGTGATCACACCCGGGTACGTGCAGTGATCACACCCGGGTACGTGCAGTGATCACACCCGGGTACGTGCAGTGATCACACTTGGGTACGTGTAGTGATCACACCCGGGTACGTGCAATGATCACACTCGCGTACGTGCAGTGATCACACCCGGGTACGTGCAGTGATCACACCTGGGTATGTGCAGTAATCACACCCGGGTACGTGCAGTGATCACACCCGGGTACGTGCAGTGATCACACCCGGGTACGTGCAGTGATCACACTCGCATGCGTGCAGTGATCACACCCGGGTACGTGCATTGATCATACCCGGGTACGTGCAGTGATCACACCCGGGTGCGTGCATTGATCACACCCGGGAATGTGCAGTGATCACACCCAGGTATGTGCAGTGATCACACCCGGGTACGTGCAGTGATCACACCCGGGAATGTGCCGTGATCACACCGGGTACGTGCAGTGATCGCACCTGGGTACGTGCAGTGATCACACTCAAGTACGTGCAGTGATCACACCCGGGTACGTGCAGTGATCACACCCGGGTACGTGCAGTGATCACACCGGGTACGTGCAGTGATCACACCCGGGTACGTGTCGTGATCACACCAAGGTACTTGCAGTGATCACACCCGGGTACGTGCAGTGATCACACTCGGGTACGTGCAGTGATCACACTCGCATGCGTGCAGTGATCACACCCGGGTACGTGCAGTGATCACACCCGGGTACGTGCAGTGATCACACCCGGGGACGTGTCGTGATCACACCAGGGTACTTGCAGTGATCACACCCGGGTACGTGCAGTGATCACACTCGGGTACGTGCAGTGATCACACCCGGGTACGTGCAGTGATCACACTCGGTATGTGCAGTGATCGCACCCGGGTACGTGCATTGATCACACCCGGGCACGTGCAG
The DNA here is from genome assembly GCF_047496885.1 of Scyliorhinus torazame. Lineage (NCBI taxonomy): Eukaryota > Metazoa > Chordata > Chondrichthyes > Carcharhiniformes > Scyliorhinidae > Scyliorhinus > Scyliorhinus torazame. The sequence goes on along the minus strand of NC_092736.1, from coordinate 30,898,134 downwards.
TGATCAGACCCGGTTACGTGCAGTGATCACATCCGGGTACGTGCAGTGATCACACCCGGCTACGTGCAGTGATCACACCCGGGTACGTGCAGTGATCACACCCGGGTACGGGCAGTGATCACACCCGGGTACGTGCAGTGATCACACCCGGATACGTGCAGTGATCACACCCGGGTACATGCAGTGATCACACCCGGGTACGTGCAGTGATCACACCATGGTACGTGCAGTGATCAGACCGGGGTACGTGCAGTGATTACACCCGGGTACGTGTAGTGATCACACCCGGGTACGTGTAGTGATCACACCGGGTACGTGCAGTAATCACACTCGGGTACGTGCAGTGATCACACCCGGGTACGTGCAGTGATCACACCCGGGTACGTGCAGTGATCACACTCGGGTACGTGCAGTGATCACACTCGGGTACGTGTAGTGATCGCACCCGGATACGTGCAGTGCTCACACTCGGGTCCGTGCAGTGATCACACCCGGGTACGTGCAGTGATCACACCCGGGTACGTGCAGTGATCACACCCGGGTACGTGCAGTGATCACACCCGGGTACGTGTAGTGATCACACTCGGGTACGTGCAGTGATCACACTGGGGTACGTGCAGTGATTACACCCGGGTACGTGCAGTGATCACACTCGGGTACGTGCAGTGATCACACCCGGGTACGTGCAGTGATCACACCCGGCTACGTGCAGTGATCACACCCGGGTACGTGCAGTGATCACACCCGGGTACGTGCAGTGATCAGACCGGGGTACATGCAGTGATTACACCCGGGTACGTGTAGTGATCACACCCGGGTACGTGCAGTGATCACACCCGGGTACATGCAGTGATCACACCCGGGTACGTGCAGTGATCACACCGGGTACGTGCAGTGATCACACTCGGGTACGTGCAGTGATCCCACCCGGGTACGTGCAGTGATCACACCCAGGTACGTGCAGTGATCACACTCGGGTACGTGCAGTGATCCCACCCGGGAATGTACAGTGATCACACTCGGGTACGTGCAGTGATCACACCCGGGTATGTGCTGTGATCACACCCGGGTACGTGCAGTGATCACACCCGGATACGTGCAGTAATCACACTCGGGTACGTGCAGTGATCACACCCGGGAATGTGCAGTGATCACACTCAAGTACGTGCAGTGATCACACCCGGGTACGTGCAGTGATCACACTCGGGTACGTGCCGTGATCACACTCGGATACATGCAGTGATCACACCTGGGTACGTGCAGTGATCACACCCGGGTACGTGCAGTAATCACACCTGGGTACGCGTAGTGATCGCACCCGGGTACGTGTAGTGATCACACCCGGGTACGCGTAGTGATCGCACCCGGTTACGTGCAGTGATCACACCCAAGTAAGTGCAGTGATCACACCCGGGTACGTGCAGTAATCACACCCGGGTACGTGTAGTGATCACACTCGGGTAAGTGTAGTGATCACACCTGGGTACGTGCAGTGATTACACTTGGGTCCGTGTAGTGATCACACCCGGGTACGTGCAGTGATCACACCCGGGTTCGTGCAGTGATCACACCCGGGTACGTGTACTGATCACACCCGGGTACGTGCAGTGATCACACCCGGGTACGTGCAGTTATCACACCCGGGAATGTGCAGTGATCACACCCGGGTACGTGCAGTGATCACACTCGGGTACATGCAGTGATCACAACCGGGTACGTGCAGTGATCATACCCGGGTACGTGAAGTGATCACACTCGGGTATGTGCAGTGATCACACCCGGGTACGTGCAGTGATCACACCCGGGTACGTGCAGTGATCACACTCGGGTACGTGCAGTGATCACACCCGGGTACGTGCAGTGATCATACCCGTGTACGTGCAGTGATCACACCCGGGTAGGTGCAGTGATCACACCCGGGTGCGTGTAGTGATCAGACCAGGGTACGTGCAATGATCACACCCGGGTACGTGTAGTGATCACACCCGGGTACATGTAGTGATCACACCTGAGTACGTGCAGTGATCACACCCGGGTATGTGTAGTGATCACACCGGGGTCCGTGCAGTGATCACACCCGGGTACGTGTAGTGATCACACCCGGATACATGCAATGATCACACTCGGGAATCTGCAGTGATCACACCCGGGTACGTGCAGTGATCACACATGGGTACGTGCAGTGATCACACTCGGGTATGTGCAGTGATCACACCCGGATACGTGCAGTGATCACACCCGGGTACGTGTAGTGATCATACCCGGGTATGTGCAGTGATCACACCCGGGTACGTGCAGTGCTCACACCCGGGTACGTGTAGTTATCATACCCGGGTACATGCAGTGACACACCCGGGTACGTGCACTGCTCACACTCGGGTACGTGTAGTGATGACACTCGGGTCCGTGCACTGCTCACACTCGGGTACGTGTAGTGATGACACTCGGGTCCGTGCAGTGATCACACCCGGGTAAGTGCAGTGATCACACTCGGGTACGTGCAGTGATCACACCCGTGTACGTGCAGTGATCACACCCGGGTATGTGCAGTGATCACACTCGTGTACGTGCAGTGATCACACCCGGGTACGTGCAATGATCACACCCGGGTACGTGCAGTGATCACACCCGGGTACGTGCAGTACTCACACCCGGGTACGTGCAGTGATCACACCCGGGTACGTGCATTGATCACACCCAGGTACGTGCAGTGATCACACCCGGGTACGTGCAGTTATCACACTCAGGTACGTGCAGTGATCACACCCGGGTACGTGCAGTGATCACGCTCGGGTACGTGCAGTGATCACACCCGGGTACGTGCAGTTATCACACTCAGGTACGTGCAGTGATCACACTCGGGTACGTGCATTGATCACACCCGGGTACGTGCAGTGATCACACCCAGGTACGTGCAGTGATCACACCCGGGTACGTGCAGTGATCACACTCGGGTACGTGCAGTGATCACACCCGGGTATGTGCAGTGATCACACTCGGGTACTTGCAGTGATCACACCCGGGTACGTGCAGTGATCACACTCGGGTACGTGCAGTGATCACACCCGGGTATGTGCAGTGATCACACTCGGGTACGTGCAGTGATCACACCCGGGTACGTGCAGTGATCACACCCGGGTACGTGCAGTGAGCACACCCGGGTACGTGCAGTGATCACACACAGGTACGTGCAGTGAGCACACCCCGGTACGTGCAGTGATCACACCCGGGTATGTGCAGTGATCACACTCGGGTACGTGCAGTGATCACATCCGGGTACGTGCAGTGATCACACACAGGTACGTGCAGTGAGCACACCCCGGTACGTGCAGTGATCACACATGGGTACGTGCAGTGCTCACACCCGGGTACGCGTAGTGATCGCACCCGGGTACGTGCAGTGATCACACCCGGGTAAGCGTAGTGATCGCACCCGGGTACGTGTAGTGATCACACTCGGGTACGTATAGTGATCACACTCGGGTACGTGTAGTGATCACACCTGGGGACGTGCAGTGATTACACTCGGGTACGTGTAGTGATCACACCTGGGTACGTGCAGTGATCACACCCGGGTACGTGCAGTGATCACACTCGGGTACGTGCAGTGATCACACCTGGGTACGTGCATTGATCACACCCAGGTACGTGCAGTGATCACACTCGCATGCGTGCAGTGATCACACCCGGGTACGTGCAGTGATCACACCCGGGTTCTTGCCGTGATCACACCCGGGTACGTGCAGTGATCACACCCGGGTACGTGTCGTGATCACACTCGGGTACATGCAGTGATCACACTCGGGTGCGTGCAGTGATCACACCCGGGTACGTGTAGTGATCACACCCGGGTACGTGTAATGATCACACCCGGGTACGTGTAGTGATCACACCCGGGTACGTGTAGTGATCGCACCCGGGTATGTGTAGTGATCACACTCGGGTACGTATAGTGATCACACTCGGGTACGTGTAGTGATCACACCTGGGTACGTGCAGTGATTACACTCGGGTACGTGTAGTGATCACACCTGGGTACGTGCAGTGATCACACCCGGGTCCGTGCAGTGATCACACTCGGGTACGTTCAGTGATCACACCTGGGTACGTGCATTGATCACACCCAGGTACGTGCAGTGATCACACTCGCATGCGTGCAGTGATCACACCCGGGTACGTGCAGTGATCACACCCGGGATCTTGCCGTGATCACACCCGGGTACGTGCAGTGATCACACCCGGGTACGTGTCGTGATCACACTCGGGTACATGCAGTGATCACACTCGGGTACGTGCAGTGATCACACCCGGGTACGTGTAGTGATCACACCCGGGTACGTGTAATGATCACACCCGGGTACGTGTAGTGATCACACCCGGGTACGTGTAGTGATCACAAACGGGTAAGTGAATTGATCACACCCGGGTACTTGCAGCGATCACACCCGGGTATGTGTAGTATCACACCCGGGTACGTGCCGTGATCACACCCGGGTACGTGCAGTGATCACACCCGGGTACGTGCAGTGATCACACTCGGGTACGTGCAGAGTTCACACCCGGGTATGTGCAGTGACCACACCCGGGTACGTGCAGTAATCACACCCGGATACGTGCAGTGATCACACCCGGGTACGTGCAGTAATCACACTCGGGTACGTGCATTGATCACACCCGGGTACGTGCATTGATCACACCCGGGTAAGTACACCCGGGTACCTGCAGTGATCACACCCGGGTACGTGTAGTGATCACACCCGGGTACGTGCAGTGATCACACCCGGGTAAGTGCATTGATCACACCCGGGTAAGTGCACCCGGGTACGTGCAGTGATCACACTCGGGTACGTGTAGTGATCACACCCGGGAATGTGCAGTAATCACACCCGGGTACGTGCAGTGATCACACCCGGGTACGTGCAATGATCACACACGGGTACGTGCAGTGATCACACCCGGGTACGTGCAGTGCTCACACCTGGGTACGCGTAGTGATCGCACCCGGCTACGTGTAGTGATCACATCCGGGTATGCGTAGTGATCGCACCCGGGTACGTGCAGTGATCGCACCCGGGTACGTGTAGTGATCACACTCAGGTACGTGTAGTGATCACACTCGGGTACGTGTAGTGATCACACCTGGGTACGTGCAGTGATTACACTCGGGTACGTGTAGTGATCACACCCGGGTACGTGCAGTGATCACACCTGGGTACGTGCATTGATCACACCTGGATACGTGCAGTGTTCACACCCGGGTACGTGCAGTGATCACACCTGGGTCCGTGCAGTGATCACACCTGGGTACGTGCAGTGATCACACCCGGGTACGTGCAGTGATCACACTCGGGTACGTGCAGTGATCACACCCGGGAATGTGCAGTGATCACACCCGGGTACGTGCAGTGATCACACCCGGGTACGTGCAGTGAGCACACCCCGGTACGTGCAGTGATCACACCCGGGTATGTGCAGTGATCACACTCGGGTACGTGCAGTGATCACACCAGGGTACGTGCAGTGATCACACACAGGTACGTGCAGTGAGCACACCCCGGTACGTGCAGTGATCACACATGGGTATGTGAAGTGATCACACCCGCGTACGTGCAGTGATCACACCCGGCTACGCGTAGTGATCGCACCCGGGTACGTGCAGTGATCACACCCGGGTACGCGTAGTGATCGCACCCGGGTATGTGTAGTGATCACACTCGGGTACGTATAGTGATCACACTCAGGTACGTGTAGTGATCACACCTGGGTACGTGCAGTGATTACACTCGGGTACGTGTAGTGATCACACCTGGGTACGTGCAGTGATCACACCCGGGTACGTGCAGTGATCACACTCGGGTACGTGCAGTGATCACACCTGGGTACGTGCATTGATCACACCCAGGTACGTGCAGTGATCACACTCGCATGCGTGCAGTGATCACACCCGGGTACGTGCAGTGATCACACCTGGGATCTTGCCGTGATCACACCCGGGTACGTGCAGTGATCACACCCGGGTACGTGTCGTGATCACACTCGGGTACATGCAGTGATCACACTCGGGTACGTGCAGTGATCACACCCGGGTACGTGTAGTGATCACACCCGGGTACGTGCGGTAATCACACTTGGGTACGTGCATTGATCACACCCGGGTACGTGCATTGATCACACCCGGGTAAGTGCACCCGGGTACCTGCAGTGATCACACCCGGGTACGTGTAGTGATCACACCCGGGTACGTGCAGTGATCACACCCGGGTAAGTGCATTGATCACACCCGGGTAAGTGCACCCGGGTACGTGCAGTGATCACACTCGGGTACGTGTAGTGATCACACCCGGGAATGTGCAGTAATCACACCCGGGTACGTGCAGTGATCACACCCGGGTACGTGCAATGATCACACACGGGTACGTGCAGTGATCACACCCGGGTACGTGCAGTGCTCACACCTGGGTACGCGTAGTGATCGCACCCGGCTACGTGTAGTGATCACATCCGGGTATGCGTAGTGATCGCACCCGGGTACGTGCAGTGATCGCACCCGGGTACGTGTAGTGATCACACTCGGGTACGTGTAGTGATCACACTCGGGTACGTGTAGTGATCACACCTGGGTACGTGCAGTGATTACACTCGGGTACGTGTAGTGATCACACCCGGGTACGTGCAGTGATCACACCTGGGTACGTGCATTGATCACACCTGGATACGTGCAGTGTTCACACCCGGGTACGTGCAGTGATTACACCCGGGTACTTGCCGTGATCACACCTGGGTACGTGCAGTGATCACACCCGGGTACGTGCAGTGATCACACCCGGGTACGTGCAGTGATCACACCCGGGTAAGTGCAGTGATCACACCCGGGTACGTGCAGTGATCACACCCGGGTACGTGCAGTGATCACACCCGGGAATGTGCAGTGATCACACCCGGGTACGTGCAGTGATCACACCCGGGTACGTGCAGTGAGCACACCCCGGTACGTGCAGTGATCACACCCGGGTATGTGCAGTGATCACACTCGGGTACGTGCAGTGATCACACCCGGGTACGTGCAGTGATCACACACAGGTACGTGCAGTGAGCACAAACCGGTACGTGCAGTGATCACACATGGGTATGTGCAGTGATCACACCCGGGTACGTGCAGTGATCACACCCGGGTACGCGTAGTGATCGCACCCGGGTACGTGCAGTGATCGCACCCGGGTACGCGTATTGATCGCACCCGGGTATGTGTAGTGATCACACTCGGGTACGTATAGTGATCACACTCGGGTACGTGTAGTGATCACACCTGTGTACGTGCAGTGATTACACTCGGGTACGTGTAGTGATCACACCTGGGTACGTGCAGTGATCACACCCGGGTACGTGCAGTGATCACACTCGGGTACGTGCAGTGATCACACCTGGGTACGTGCATTGATCACACCCAGGTACGTGCAGTGATCACACTCGCATGCGTGCAGTGATCACACCCGGGTACGTGCAGTGATCACACCTGGGATCTTGCCGTGATCACACCCGGGTACGTGCAGTGATCACACCCGGGTACGTGTCGTGATCACACTCGGGTACATGCAGTGATCACACTCGGGTACGTGCAGTGATCACACCCGGGTACGTGTAGTGATCACACCCGGGTACGTGCGGTAATCACACTCGGGTACGTGCATTGATCACACCCGGGTACGTGCATTGATCACACCCGGGTAAGTGCACCCGGGTACCTGCAGTGATCACACCCGGGTACGTGTAGTGATCACACCCGGGTACGTGCAGTGATCACACCCGGGTAAGTGCATTGATCACCCCCGGGTAAGTGCACCCGGGTACGTGCAGTGATCACACTCGGGTACGTGTAGTGATCACACCCGGGAATGTGCAGTAATCACACCCGGGTACGTGCAGTGATCACACCCGGGTACGTGCAATGATCACACACGGGTACGTGCAGTGATCACACCCGGGTACGTGCAGTGCTCACACCTGGGTACGCGTAGTGATCGCACCCGGCTACGTGTAGTGATCACATCCGGGTATGCGTAGTGATCGCACCCGGGTACGTGCAGTGATCGCACCCGGGTACGTGTAGTGATCACACTCGGGTACGTGTAGTGATCACACTCGGGTACGTGTAGTGATCACACCTGGGTACGTGCAGTGATTACACTCGGGTACGTGTAGTGATCACACCCGGGTACGTGCAGTGATCACACCTGGGTACGTGCATTGATCACACCTGGATACGTGCAGTGTTCACACCCGGGTACGTGCAGTGATTACACCCGGGTACTTGCCGTGATCACACCTGGGTACGTGCAGTGATCACACCCGGGTACGTGCAGTGATCACACCCGGGTACGTGCAGTGATCACACCCGGGTAAGTGCAGTGATCACACCCGGGTACGTGCAGTGATCACACCCGGGTACGTGCCGTTATCACACTCGGGAATGTGCAGTGATCACACCCAGGTACGTGTACTGATCACACCCGGGTACGCGCAGTGATCACACCTGGGAATGTGCAGTGATCACACCCGTGTATGTGCAGTGTTCACACCCGGGTACGTGCAGCGATCACACCCGGGTGCGTGTAGTGATCACACCAGGGTACGTGCAGTGATCACACCGGGGTCCGTGCAGTGATCACACCCGGGTACGTGTAGTGATCACACCCGGATACATGCAATGATCACACTCGGGAATGTGCAGTGATCACACCCGGGTACGTGCAGTGATCACACCCGGGTACGTGCAGTGATCGCACTCGGGTATGTGCAGTGATCACACCCGTGTACGTGCAGTGATCACACCCGGGTACGTGCAGTGATCACACCCGGGTACGTGCAGTGATCACACCCGGGAATGTGCAGTGATCACACCCGGGTACGTGCAGTGATCACACCCGGGTACGTGCAGTGATCACACCCGGGAATGTGCAGTGATCACACCCGGGTACGTGCAGTGATCACACCCGGGTACGTGCGGTGATCACACCCGGGTACGTGCAGTGATCACACCCGGGTACGTGCAGTGATCACACCCGGGAATGTGCAGTGATCACACCCGGGTACGTGCAGTGATCACACCCGGGTACGTGCAGTGATCACACCCGGGTACGTGCCGTGATCACACTCGGATACATGCAATGATCACACCCGGGTACGTGCAGTGATCACACCCGGGTACATGCAGTGATCACAGCCGGGTACGTGCAGTGATCACAGCCGGGTACGTGCAGTGATCACACCTGGGTACGTGCAGTTATCACACCTGGGTACGCGGAGTGATCGCACCCGGGTACGTGTAGTGATCACACCCGGGTACGCGTAGTGATCGCACCCGGGTACGTGCAGTGATCACAGCCGGGTACGTGCAGTGATCACAGCCGGGTACGTGCAGTTATCACACCTGGGTACGCGGAGTGATCGCACCCGGGTACGTGTAGTGATCACACCCGGGTACGCGTAGTGATCGCACCCGGGTACGTGCAGTGATCACACCCGGGTACGCGTAGTGATCGCACCCGTGTACATGCAGTGATCACACCCGGGTACGTGCAGTGATCACATCCGGGTACGTACAGTAATCACACCCGGGTACGTGTAGTGATCACACTCGGGTAAGTGTAGTGATCACACCTGGGTGCGTGCAGTGATTAAACTTGGGTACGTGCAGTGATCACACCCGGGTACGTGCAGTGATCACACCCGGGTACGTGTAATGATCACACCCGGGTACGTGCAGTGATCACACACGGGTACATGCAGTGATCACACCCGGGAATGTGCAGTGATCACACCCGGGTACGTGCAGTGATCACACTCGGGTACGTGCAGTGATCACACTCGGGTATGTGCAGTGATCACACTCGGGTACGTGCAGTGATCACACCCGGGTACGTGAAGTGATCACACCCGTGTAGGTGCAGTGATCACACCCGGGTACGTGCAGTGATCACACCCGGGTGCGTGTAGTGATCACACCAGGGTACGTGCAATGATCACACCCGGGTACGTGTAGTGATCACACCCGGGTACGTGCAGTGATCACACCCGGGTACGTGCAGTGATCACACCCGGGTACGTGCAGTGATCACACCCGGGTACGTGCAGTGATCACACCCGGGTACGTGCAGTGATCACACCCGGGTACGTGCCGTGATCACACTCGGATACATGCAATGATCACACCCGGGTACATGCAGTGATCACTCCCGGGTACGTGCAGTGATCACACCCGGGTATGTGCAGTGATCACACCCGGGTACGTGCAGTGATCACACCCGGGTACGTGCCGTGATCACACTCGGATACATGCAATGATCACACCCGGGTACATGCAGTGATCACACCCGGGTACGTGCAGTGATCACACCCGGGTACGTGCAGTGATCACACCTGGGTACGCGTAGTGATCGCACCCGGGTACGTGTAGTGATCACACCCGGGTACGTGCAGTGATCACACCCGGGTAAGTGCATTGATCACACTCGGGAATGTGCAGTGATCACACCCGGGTACGTGCAGTGATCACACCCGGGTACGTGCAGTGATCACACCCGGGTACGTGCAGTGCTCACACTCGGGTACGTGCCGTGATCACACTCGGATACATGCAATGATCACACCCGGGTACATGCAGTGATCACACCTGGGTACGTGCAGTGATCATACCCGGGTACGTGCAGTGATCACATCCGGGTACGTGCAGTAATCACACCCGGGTACGTGTAGTGATCACACTCGGGTAAGTGTAGTGATAACACCTGGGTACGTGCAGTGATTAAACTTGGGTACGAGCAGTGATCACACCCGGGTACGTGCAGTGATCACACCCGGGTATGTGCAGTCATCACACCCGGGTACGTGTACTGATCACACCCGGGTACGTGCAGTGATCACACACGGGTACATGCAGTGATCACACCCGGGGATGTGCAGTGATCACACCCGGGTACGTGCAGTGATCACACTCGGGTACGTGCAGTGATCACACCCGGGTACGTGCAGTGATCACACCCGGGTACGTGAAGTGATCACACCCGTGTACGTGCAGTGATCACACCCGGGTACGTGCAGTGATCACACCCGGGTGCGTGTAGTGATCACACCAGGGTACGTGCCATGATCACACCCGGGTACGTGTAGTGATCACACCCGGGTACGTGCAGTGATCACACCCGGGTACGTGCAGTGATCACACCCGGGTACGTGCAGTGATCACACCCGGGTACGTGCAGTGATCACACCCGGGTACGTGCCGTGATCACACTCGGATACATGCAATGATCACACCCGGGTACATGCAGTGATCACACCCAGGTACGTGCAGTGATCACACCCGGGTAAGTGCAGTGATCACACCCGGGTACGTGCAGTGATCACACCCGGGTACGTGCAGTGCTCACACTCGGGTACGTGCCGTGATCACACTCGGATACATGCAATGATCACACCCGGGTACATGCAGTGATCACACCTGGGTACGTGCAGTGATCATACCCGGGTACGTGCAGTGATCACATCCGGGTACGTGCAGTAATCACACCCGGGTACGTGTAGTGATCACACTCGGGTAAGTGTAGTGATAACACCTGGGTACGTGCAGTGATTAAACTTGGGTACGAGCAGTGATCACACCCGGGTACGTGCAGTGATCACACCCGGGTATGTGCAGTCATCACACCCGGGTACGTGTACTGATCACACCCGGGTACGTGCAGTGATCACACACGGGTACATGCAGTGATCACACCCGGGGATGTGCAGTGATCACACCCGGGTACGTGCAGTGATCACACTCGGGTACGTGCAGTGATCACACCCGGGTACGTGCAGTGATCACACCCGGGTACGTGAAGTGATCACACCCGTGTACGTGCAGTGATCACACCCGGGTACGTGTAGTGATCACACCCGGGTACGTGCAGTGATCACACCCGGGTACGTGCAGTGATCACACCCGGGTACGTGCAGTGATCACACCCGGGTACGTGCAGTGATCACACCCGGGTACGTGCCGTGATCACACTCGGATACATGCAATGATCACACCCGGGTACATGCAGTGATCACTCCCGGGTACGTGCAGTGATCACACCCGGGTATGTGCAGTGATCACACCCGGGTACGTGCAGTGATCACACCCGGGTACGTGCCGTGATCACACTCGGATACATGCAATGATCACACCCGGGTACATGCAGTGATCACACCCGGGTACGTGCAGTGATCACACCCGGGTACGTGCAGTGCTCACACCTGGGTACGCGTAGTGATCGCACCCGGCTACGTGTAGTGATCACATCCGGGTATGCGTAGTGATCGCACCCGGGTACGTGCAGTGATCGCACCCGGGTACGTGTAGTGATCACACTCGGGTACGTGTAGTGATCACACTCGGGTACGTGTAGTGATCACACCTGGGTACGTGCAGTGATTACACTCGGGTACGTGTAGTGATCACACCCGGGTACGTGCAGTGATCACACCTGGGTACGTGCATTGATCACACCTGGATACGTGCAGTGTTCACACCCGGGTACGTGCAGTGATTACACCCGGGTACTTGCCGTGATCACACCTGGGTACGTGCAGTGATCACACCCGGGTACGTGCAGTGATCACACCCGGGTACGTGCAGTGATCACACCCGGGTAAGTGCAGTGATCACACCCGGGTACGTGCAGTGATCACACCCGGGTACGTGCAGTGATCACACCCGGGAATGTGCAGTGATCACACCCGGGTACGTGCAGTGATCACACCCGGGTACGTGCAGTGAGCACACCCCGGTACGTGCAGTGATCACACCCGGGTATGTGCAGTGATCACACTCGGGTACGTGCAGTGATCACACCCGGGTACGTGCAGTGATCACACACAGGTACGTGCAGTGAGCACAAACCGGTACGTGCAGTGATCACACATGGGTATGTGCAGTGATCACACCCGGGTACGTGCAGTGATCACACCCGGGTACGCGTAGTGATCGCACCCGGGTACGTGCAGTGATCGCACCCGGGTACGCGTATTGATCGCACCCGGGTATGTGTAGTGATCACACTCGGGTACGTATAGTGATCACACTCGGGTACGTGTAGTGATCACACCTGTGTACGTGCAGTGATTACACTCGGGTACGTGTAGTGATCACACCTGGGTACGTGCAGTGATCACACCCGGGTACGTGCAGTGATCACACTCGGGTACGTGCAGTGATCACACCTGGGTACGTGCATTGATCACACCCAGGTACGTGCAGTGATCACACTCGCATGCGTGCAGTGATCACACCCGGGTACGTGCAGTGATCACACCTGGGATCTTGCCGTGATCACACCCGGGTACGTGCAGTGATCACACCCGGGTACGTGTCGTGATCACACTCGGGTACATGCAGTGATCACACTCGGGTACGTGCAGTGATCACACCCGGGTACGTGTAGTGATCACACCCGGGTACGTGCGGTAATCACACTCGGGTACGTGCATTGATCACACCCGGGTACGTGCATTGATCACACCCGGGTAAGTGCACCCGGGTACCTGCAGTGATCACACCCGGGTACGTGTAGTGATCACACCCGGGTACGTGCAGTGATCACACCCGGGTAAGTGCATTGATCACCCCCGGGTAAGTGCACCCGGGTACGTGCAGTGATCACACTCGGGTACGTGTAGTGATCACACCCGGGAATGTGCAGTAATCACACCCGGGTACGTGCAGTGATCACACCCGGGTACGTGCAATGATCACACACGGGTACGTGCAGTGATCACACCCGGGTACGTGCAGTGCTCACACCTGGGTACGCGTAGTGATCGCACCCGGCTACGTGTAGTGATCACATCCGGGTATGCGTAGTGATCGCACCCGGGTACGTGCAGTGATCGCACCCGGGTACGTGTAGTGATCACACTCGGGTACGTGTAGTGATCACACTCGGGTACGTGTAGTGATCACACCTGGGTACGTGCAGTGATTACACTCGGGTACGTGTAGTGATCACACCCGGGTACGTGCAGTGATCACACCTGGGTACGTGCATTGATCACACCTGGATACGTGCAGTGTTCACACCCGGGTACGTGCAGTGATTACACCCGGGTACTTGCCGTGATCACACCTGGGTACGTGCAGTGATCACACCCGGGTACGTGCAGTGATCACACCCGGGTACGTGCAGTGATCACACCCGGGTAAGTGCAGTGATCACACCCGGGTACGTGCAGTGATCACACCCGGGTACGTGCCGTTATCACACTCGGGAATGTGCAGTGATCACACCCAGGTACGTGTACTGATCACACCCGGGTACGCGCAGTGATCACACCTGGGAATGTGCAGTGATCACACCCGTGTATGTGCAGTGTTCACACCCGGGTACGTGCAGCGATCACACCCGGGTGCGTGTAGTGATCACACCAGGGTACGTGCAGTGATCACACCGGGGTCCGTGCAGTGATCACACCCGGGTACGTGTAGTGATCACACCCGGATACATGCAATGATCACACTCGGGAATGTGCAGTGATCACACCCGGGTACGTGCAGTGATCACACCCGGGTACGTGCAGTGATCGCACTCGGGTATGTGCAGTGATCACACCCGTGTACGTGCAGTGATCACACCCGGGTACGTGCAGTGATCACACCCGGGTACGTGCAGTGATCACACCCGGGAATGTGCAGTGATCACACCCGGGTACGTGCAGTGATCACACCCGGGTACGTGCAGTGATCACACCCGGGAATGTGCAGTGATCACACCCGGGTACGTGCAGTGATCACACCCGGGTACGTGCGGTGATCACACCCGGGTACGTGCAGTGATCACACCCGGGTACGTGCAGTGATCACACCCGGGAATGTGCAGTGATCACACCCGGGTACGTGCAGTGATCACACCCGGGTACGTGCAGTGATCACACCCGGGTACGTGCCGTGATCACACTCGGATACATGCAATGATCACACCCGGGTACGTGCAGTGATCACACCCGGGTACATGCAGTGATCACAGCCGGGTACGTGCAGTGATCACAGCCGGGTACGTGCAGTGATCACACCTGGGTACGTGCAGTTATCACACCTGGGTACGCGGAGTGATCGCACCCGGGTACGTGTAGTGATCACACCCGGGTACGCGTAGTGATCGCACCCGGGTACGTGCAGTGATCACAGCCGGGTACGTGCAGTGATCACAGCCGGGTACGTGCAGTTATCACACCTGGGTACGCGGAGTGATCGCACCCGGGTACGTGTAGTGATCACACCCGGGTACGCGTAGTGATCGCACCCGGGTACGTGCAGTGATCACACCCGGGTACGCGTAGTGATCGCACCCGTGTACGTGCAGTGATCACACCCGGGTACGTGCAGTGATCACATCCGGGTACGTACAGTAATCACACCCGGGTACGTGTAGTGATCACACTCGGGTAAGTGTAGTGATCACACCTGGGTGCGTGCAGTGATTAAACTTGGGTACGTGCAGTGATCACACCCGGGTACGTGCAGTGATCACACCCGGGTACGTGTAATGATCACACCCGGGTACGTGCAGTGATCACACACGGGTACATGCAGTGATCACACCCGGGAATGTGCAGTGATCACACCCGGGTACGTGCAGTGATCACACTCGGGTACGTGCAGTGATCACACTCGGGTATGTGCAGTGATCACACTCGGGTACGTGCAGTGATCACACCCGGGTACGTGAAGTGATCACACCCGTGTAGGTGCAGTGATCACACCCGGGTACGTGCAGTGATCACACCCGGGTGCGTGTAGTGATCACACCAGGGTACGTGCAATGATCACACCCGGGTACGTGTAGTGATCACACCCGGGTACGTGCAGTGATCACACCCGGGTACGTGCAGTGATCACACCCGGGTACGTGCAGTGATCACACCCGGGTACGTGCAGTGATCACACCCGGGTACGTGCAGTGATCACACCCGGGTACGTGCCGTGATCACACTCGGATACATGCAATGATCACACCCGGGTACATGCAGTGATCACTCCCGGGTACGTGCAGTGATCACACCCGGGTATGTGCAGTGATCACACCCGGGTACGTGCAGTGATCACACCCGGGTACGTGCCGTGATCACACTCGGATACATGCAATGATCACACCCGGGTACATGCAGTGATCACACCCGGGTACGTGCAGTGATCACACCCGGGTACGTGCAGTGATCACACCTGGGTACGCGTAGTGATCGCACCCGGGTACGTGTAGTGATCACACCCGGGTACGTGCAGTGATCACACCCGGGTAAGTGCATTGATCACACTCGGGAATGTGCAGTGATCACACCCGGGTACGTGCAGTGATCACACCCGGGTACGTGCAGTGATCACACCCGGGTACGTGCAGTGCTCACACTCGGGTACGTGCCGTGATCACACTCGGATACATGCAATGATCACACCCGGGTACATGCAGTGATCACACCTGGGTACGTGCAGTGATCATACCCGGGTACGTGCAGTGATCACATCCGGGTACGTGCAGTAATCACACCCGGGTACGTGTAGTGATCACACTCGGGTAAGTGTAGTGATAACACCTGGGTACGTGCAGTGATTAAACTTGGGTACGAGCAGTGATCACACCCGGGTACGTGCAGTGATCACACCCGGGTATGTGCAGTCATCACACCCGGGTACGTGTACTGATCACACCCGGGTACGTGCAGTGATCACACACGGGTACATGCAGTGATCACACCCGGGGATGTGCAGTGATCACACCCGGGTACGTGCAGTGATCACACTCGGGTACGTGCAGTGATCACACCCGGGTACGTGCAGTGATCACACCCGGGTACGTGAAGTGATCACACCCGTGTACGTGCAGTGATCACACCCGGGTACGTGCAGTGATCACACCCGGGTGCGTGTAGTGATCACACCAGGGTACGTGCCATGATCACACCCGGGTACGTGTAGTGATCACACCCGGGTACGTGCAGTGATCACACCCGGGTACGTGCAGTGATCACACCCGGGTACGTGCAGTGATCACACCCGGGTACGTGCCGTGATCACACTCGGATACATGCAATGATCACACCCGGGTACATGCAGTGATCACACCCAGGTACGTGCAGTGATCACACCCGGGTAAGTGCAGTGATCACACCCGGGTACGTGCAGTGATCACACTCGGGTACGTGCAGTGATCACACCAGGGTACGTGCAGTGATCACACTCGGGTACGTGTAGTGATCACACCCGGGAATGTGCAGTAATCACACCCGGGTACGTGCAGTGATCACATCCGGGTACGTGCAGTGATCACACACGGGTACGTGCAGTGATCACACACTGGTACGTGCAGTGATCACACCTGGGTACGCGTAGTGATCGCACCCGGGTACGTGTAGTGATCACATCCGGGTACGCGTAGTGAACGCACCCGGGTACGTGCAGTGATCACACCCGGTTACGCGTAGTGATCGCACCCGGGTACGTGTAGTGATCACACTCGGGTACGTGTAGTGATCACACTCGGGTACGTGTAGTGATCACACCTGGGTACGTGCAGTGATTACACTCGGGTACGTGCAGTGATCACACCCGGGTACGTGCCGTGATCACACCTGGGTACGTGCATTGATCACACCTGGATACGTGCAGTGTTCACACCCGGGTACGTGCAGTGATCACACACGGGTCCGTGCAGTGATCACACCTGGGTACGTGCAGTAATCACACCCGGGTACGTGCAGTGATCACACTCGGGTACGTGCAGTGATCACACCTGGGTACGGGCATTGATCACACCCAGGTACGTGCAGTGATCACACCCGGGTACGTGCAGTGATCACACCCGGGTACGTGCAGTGATTACACCCGGGTACTTGCCGTGATCACACCTGGGTACGTGCAGTGATCACACCCGGGTACGTGCAGTGATCACACCCGGGTACGTGCAGTGATCACACCCGGGTAAGTGCAGTGATCACACCCGGGTACGTGCAGTGATCACACCCGGGTACGTGCAGTGATCACACCCGGGTACGTGCCGTGATCACACTCGGGAATGTGCAGTGATCACACCCGGGTACGTGTACTGATCACACCCGGGTACGCGCAGTGATCACACCTGGGAATGTGCAGTGATCACACCCGGATACGTGCAGTGATCACACTCAGGTACGTGCAGTGATCACACCCGGGTGCGTGTAGTGATCACACCAGGGTACGTGCAGTGATCACACCGGGGTCCGTGCAGTGATCACACCCGGGTACGTGTAGTGATCACACCCGGATACATGCAATGATCACACTCGGGAATGTGCAGTGATCACACCCGGGTACGTGCAGTGATCACACCCGGGTACGTGCAGTGATCGCACTCGGGTATGTGCAGTGATCGCACTCGGGTATGTGCAGTGATCACACCCGTGTACGTGCAGTGATCACACCCGGGTACGTGCAGTGATCACACCCGGGTACGTGTAGTGATCACACCCGGATACATGCAATGATCACACTCGGGAATGTGCAGTGATCACACCCGGGTACGTGCAGTGATCACACCCGGGTACGTGCAGTGATCACACCCGGGTACGTGCAGTGATCACACCCGGGTACGTGCAGTGATCACACCCGGGTACGTGCAGTGATCACACCCGGGAATGTGCAGTGATCACACCCGGGTACGTGCAGTGATCACACCCGGGTACGTGCAGTGATCACACCCGGGTACGTGCAGTGATCACACCCGGGTACGTGCCGTGATCACACTCGGATACATGCAATAATCACACCCGGGTACATGCAGTGATCACACCCGGGTACGTGCAGTGATCACACCCGGGTACGTGCAGTGATCACATCCGGGTATGTGCACTGATGACAACTGGGTACGCGTAGTGATCGCACCCGGGTACGTGTAGTGATCACACCCGGGTACGCGTAGTGATCGCACCCGGGTACGTGCAGTGATCACACCCGGGTGCGTGTAGTGATCACACCAGGGTACGTGCAATGATCACACCCGGGTACGTGTTGTGATCACACCCGGGTACGTGCAGTGATCACACCCGGGTACGTGCAGTGATCACACCCGGGTACGTGCAGTGATCACACCCGGGTACGTGCCGTGATCACACCCGGGTACATGCAGTGATCACACCCAGGTACGTGCAGTGATCACACCCGTGTAAGTGCAGTGATCACACCCGGGTACGTGCAGTGATCACACTCGGGTACGTGCAGTGATCACACCAGGGTACGTGCAGTGATCACACTCGGGTACGTGTAGTGATCACACCCGGGAATGTGCAGTAATCACACCCGGGTACGTGCAGTGATCACATCCGGGTACGTGCAGTGATCACACACGGGTACGTGCAGTGATCACACACTGGTACGTGCAGTGATCACACCTGGGTACGCGTAGTGATCGCACCCGGGTACGTGTAGTGATCACATCCGGGTACGCGTAGTGAACGCACCCGGGTACGTGCAGTGATCACACCCGGGTACGCGTAGTGATCGCACCCGGGTACGTGTAGTGATCACACTCGGGTACGTGTAGTGATCACACTCGGGTACGTGTAGTGATCACACCTGGGTACGTGCAGTGATTACACTCGGGTACGTGCAGTGATCACACCCGGGTACGTGCCGTGATCACACCTGGGTATGTGCATTGATCACACCTGGATACGTGCAGTGTTCACACCCGGGTACGTGCAGTGATCACACACGGGTCCGTGCAGTGATCACACCTGGGTACGTGCAGTAATCACACCCGGGTACGTGCAGTGATCACACTCGGGTACGTGCAGTGATCACACCTGGGTACGGGCATTGATCACACCCAGGTACGTGCAGTGATCACACCCGGGTACGTGCAGTGATCACACCCGGGTACGTGCAGTGATTACACCCGGGTACTTGCCGTGATCACACCTGGGTAGGTGCAGTGATCACACCCGGGTACGTGCAGTGATCACACCCGGGTAAGTGCAGTGATCACACCCGGGTACGTGCAGTGATCACACCCGGGTACGTGCAGTGATCACACCCGGGTACGTGCCGTGATCACACTCGGGAATGTGCAGTGATCACACCCGGGTACGTGTACTGATCACACCCGGGTACGCGCAGTGATCACACCTGGGAATGTGCAGTGATCACACCCGGATACGTGCAGTGATCACACTCGGGTACGTGCAGTGATCACACCCGGGTGCGTGTAGTGATCACACCAGGGTACGTGCAGTGATCACACCGGGGTCCGTGCAGTGATCACACCCGGGTACGTGTAGTGATCACACCCGGATACATGCAATGATCACACTCGGGAATGTGCAGTGATCACACCCGGGTACGTGCAGTGATCACACCCGGGTACGTGCAGTGATCGCACTCGGGTATGTGCAGTGATCGCACTCGGGTATGTGCAGTGATCACACCCGTGTACGTGCAGTGATCACACCCGGGTACGTGCAGTGATCACACCCGGGTACGTGTAGTGATCACACCCGGATACATGCAATGATCACACTCGGGAATGTGCAGTGATCACACCCGGGTACGTGCAGTGATCACACCCGGGTACGTGCAGTGATCACACCCGGGTAAGTGCAGTGATCACACCCGGGTACGTGCAGTGATCATACCCGGGTACGTGCAGTGATCACACCCGGGTACGTGCAGTGATCACACCCGGGTACGTGCAGTGATCACACCCGGGTACGTGCCGTGATCACACTCGGATACATGCAATGATCACACCCGGGTACATGCAGTGATCACACCCGGGTACGTGCAGTGATCACACCCGGGTACGTGCAGTGATCACATCCGGGTACGTGCACTGATGACAACTGGGTACGCGTAGTGATCGCACCCGGGTACGTGTAGTGATCACACCCGGGTACGCGTAGTGATCGCACCCGGGTACGTGCAGTGATCACACCCGGGTGCGTGTAGTGATCACACCAGGGTACGTGCAATGATCACACCCGGGTACGTGTTGTGATCACACCCGGGTACGTGCAGTGATCACACCCGGGTACGTGCAGTGATCACACCCGGGTACGTGCAGTGATCACACCCGGGTACGTGCAGTGATCACACCCGGGTACGTGCCGTCATCACACTCGGATACATGCAATGATCACACCCGGGTACATGCAGTGATCACACCCAGGTACGTGCAGTGATCACACCTGGGTACGTGCAGTGATCACACCCGGGTACGTGCAGTGATCACACTCGGGTACGTGCAGTGATCACACCTGGGTACGGGCATTGATCACACCCAGGTACGTGCAGTGATCACACCCGGGTACGTGCACTGATCACACCCGGGTACGTGCAGTGATTACACCCGGGTACTTGCCGTGATCACACCTGGGTACGTGCAGTGATCACACCCGGGTACGTGCAGTGATCACACCTGGGTACGTGCAGTGATCACACCCGGGTAAGTGCAGTGATCACACCCGGGTACGTGCAGTGATCACACCCGGGTACGTGCAGTGATCACACCCGGGTACGTGCCGTGATCACACTCGGGAATGTGCAGTGATCACACCCGGGTACGTGTACTGATCACACCCGGGTACGCGCAGTGATCACACCTGGGAATGTGCAGTGATCACACCCGGATACGTGCAGTGATCACACTCGGGTACGTGCAGTGATCACACCCGGGTACATGCAGTGATCACACCCGGGTACGTGAAGTGATCACACCCGTGTACGTGCAGTGATCACACCCGGGTACGTGCAGCGATCACACCCGGGTGCGTGTAGTGATCACACCAGGGTACGTGCAGTGATCACACCGGGGTCCGTGCAGTGATCACACCCGGGTACGTGTAGTGATCACACCCGGATACATGCAATGATCACACTCGGGAATGTGCAGTGATCACACCCGGGTACGTGCAGTGATCACACCCGGGTACGTGCAGTGATCGCACTCGGGTATGTGCAGTGATCGCACTCGGGTATGTGCAGTGATCACACCCGTGTACGTGCAGTGATCACGCCCGGGTACGTGCAGTGATCACACCCGGGTACGTGTAGTGATCACACCCGGATACATGCAATGATCACACTCGGGAATGTGCAGTGATCACACCCGGGTACGTGCAGTGATCACACCCGGGTACGTGCAGTGATCACACCCGGGTACGTGCAGTGATCGCACTCGGGTATGTGCAGTGATCACACCCGTGTACGTGCAGTGATCACACCCGGGTACGTGCAGTGATCACACCCGGGTACGTGCAGTGATCACACCCGGGTACGTGCAGTGATCACACCCGGGAATGTGCAGTGATCACACCCGGGTACGTGCAGTGATCACACCCGGGTACGTGCAGTGATCACACCCGGGTACGTGCAGTGATCACACCCGGGTACGTGCCGTGATCACACTCGGATACATGCAATGATCACACCCGGGTACATGCAGTGATCACACCCGGGTACGTGCAGTGATCACACCCGGGTACGTGCAGTGATCACATCCGGGTACGTGCAGTGATGACAACTGGGTACGCGTAGTGATCGCACCCGGGTACATGTAGTGATCACACCCGGGTACGCGTAGTGATCGCACCCGGGTACGTGCAGTGATCACACCCGGGTACGCGTAGTGATCGCACCCGTGTACGTGCAGTGATCACACCCGGGTACGTGCAGTGATCACATCCGGGTACGTGCAGTAATCACACCCGGGTACGTGTAGTGATCACACTCGGGTAAGTGTAGTGATCACAACTGGGTACGTGCAGTGATTAAACTTGGGTACGTGCAGTGATCACACCCGGGTACGTGCAGTGATCACACCCGGGTACATGCAGTGATCACACCCGGATACGTGCAGTGATCACACCCGGGTACGTGCAGTGATCACACCCCGGTACGTGCAGTGATCACACCCGGGTACGTGCAGTGATCACACACGGGTACGTGCCGTGATCACACTCGGATACATGCAATGATCACACCCGGGTACATGCAGTGATCACACCCGGGTACGTGCAGTGATCACACCCGGGTACGTGCAGTGATCACACTCGGATACATGCAATGATCACACCCGGGTACATGCAGTGATCACATCCGGGTACGTGCAGTAATCACACCCGGGTACGTGTAGTGATCACACCCGGGTACGTGTAGTGATCACACTCGGGTAAGTGTAGTGATCACACCTGGGTACGTGCAGTGATTAAACTTGGGTACGTGCAGTGATCACACCCGGGTACGTGCAGTGATCACACCGGGTAGGTGTACTGATCACACCCGGTTACGTGCAGTGATCACACACGGGTACATGCAGTGATCACACCCGGGAATGTGCAGTGATCACACCCGGGTACGTGCAGTTATCACACTCGGGTACGTGCAGTGATCACACCCGGGTACATGCAGTGATCACACCCGGGTACGTGAAGTGATCACACCCGTGTACGTGCAGTGATCACACTCGGGTACGTGCAGTGATCACACCCGGGTGCGTGTAGTGATCACACCAGGGTACGTGCAATGATCACACCCGGGTACGTGCAGTGATCACACCCGGGTACGTGCAGTGATCACACCCGGGTACGTGCAGTGATCACACCCGGGTACGTGCAGTGATCACACCCGGGTACGTGCCGTCATCACACTCGGATACATGCAATGATCACACCCGGGTACATGCAGTGATCACACCCATGTACGTGCAGTGATCACACCCGGGTACATGCAGTGATCACACCCGGGTACATGCAGTGATCACACCTGGGTACGCGTAGTGATCCCACCCGGGTACGTGCAGTGATCACACCCGGGTACGTGAAGTGATCACACCCGGGTACGTGCCGTGATCACAGTCGGGAATGTGCAGTGATCACACCCGGGTACGTGCAGTGATCACACCCGGGTACGTGCAGTGATCACACCCGGGTACGTGCCGTGATCACACTCGGATACATGCAATGATCACACCCGGGTACATGCAGTGATCACACCTGGGTACGTGCAGTGATCACACCCGGGTACGTGCAGTGATCACACCCGGGTACGTGCAGTGATCACACCCGTGTACGTGTACTGATCACACCCGGGTACGCGCAGTGATCACACCCGGGAATGGGCAGTGATCACACCCGGATACATGCAGTGATCACACCCGTGTACGTGCAGTGATCACACCCGGGTACGTGCAGTGATCACACCCGGGTGCGTGTAGTGATCACACCAGGGTAGGTGCAGTGATCACACCGGGGTCCGTGCAGTGATCACACCCGGATACGTGTAGTGATCACACCAGGATACATGCAATGATCACACTCGGGAATGTGCAGTGATCACACCCGGGTACGTGCAGTGATCACACTCGGGTATGTGCAGTGATCACACCCGTGTACGTGCAGTGATCACACCCGGGTACGTGCAGTGATCACACCCGGGTACGTGCAGTGATCTCACCCGGGTACGTGCAGTGATCACACCCGGGTACGTGCAGTGATCACACCTGGGTACGTGCAGTGATCACACCCGGGTACGTGCCGTGATCACACTCGGATACATGCAATGATCACACCCGGGTACATGCAGTGATCACACCCGGGTACGTGCAGTGATCACACCCGGGTACGTGCAGTGATCACACCCGGGTACGTGCAGTGATCACACCCGTGTACGTGCAGTGATCACACCCGGGTACGTGCAGTGATCACACCCGGGTACGTGCAGTGATCTCACCCGGGTACATGCAGTGATCACACCCGGGTACGTGCAGTGATCACACCCGGGTACGTGCAGTGATCACACCCGGGTACGTGCCGTGATCACACTCGGATACATGCAATGATCACACCCGGGTACATGCAGTGATCACACCCGGGTACGTGCAGTGATCACACCCGGGTACGTGCAGTGATCACACCCGGGTACGCGTAGTTATCACACCCATGTACGTGCAGTGATCACACCCGGGTACGTGCAGTGATCACACCCGGGTACGTGCAGTAATCACACCCGGGTACGTGTAGTGATCACACTCGGGTAAGTGTAGTGATCACACCTGGGTACGTGCAGTGATTAAACTTGGGTACGTGCAGTGATCACACCCGGGTACGTGCAGTGATCACAAACGGGTACGTGCAGTGATCACACCCGGGTACATGTACTGATCACACCCGGGTACGTGCAGTGATCACACATGGGTACGTGCAGTGATCACACCCGGGAACGTGCAGTGATCACACCCGGGTACGTGCAGTGATCACACTCGGGTACGTGCAGTGATCACACCCGGGTACGTGCCGTGACCACACTCGGATACATGCAATGATCACACCCGGGTACATGCAGTGATCACACCCGGGTACGTGCAGTGATCAAACCCGGGCACGTGCAGTGATCACACCCGGGTACGTGCAGTGATCACACCTGGGTACGCGTAGTGTTCGCACCCGGGTACGTGTAGTGATCACACCCGGGTACATGCAGTGATCACACCCGGGTACGTGCAGTGATCACACCCGGGCACGTGCAGTGATCACACCCGGGTACGTGCAGTGATCACACCTGGGTACGCGTAGTGATCGCACCCGGGTACGTGCAGTGATCACACCCGGGTACGCGGAGTGATCGCACCCGGGTACGTGCAGTGATCACACCCGAGTAAGTGCAGTGATCACACCCGGGTACGTGCAGTAATCACACCCGGGTACGTGTAGTGATCACACTCGGGTAAGTGTAGTGATCACACCTGGATACGTGCAGTGATTACACTTGGGTACGTGTAGTGATCACACCCGGGTACGTGCAGTGATCACACCCGGGTACGTGCAGTGATCACACCCGGGTATGTGCAGTGATCACACCCGGGTACGTGTACTGATCACACCCGGGTACGTGCAGTGATCACACCCGGGTACGTGCAGTGATCACACCCGGGAATGTGCAGTGATCACACCCGGGTACGTGCAGTGATCACACTCGGGTACGTGCAGTGATCACACCCAGGTACGTGCAGTGATCATACCCGGGTACGTGAAGTGATCACACCCGTGTACGTGCAGTGATCACACCCGGGTACGTGCAGTGATCACACCCGGGTGCGTGTAGTGATCACACCAGGGTACGTGCAATGATCACACCAGGGTACGTGTAGTGATCACACCCGGGTACGTGTAGTGATCACACCAGGGTACGTGCAATGATCACACCAGGGTACGTGTAGTGATCACACCCGGGTACGTGTAGTGATCACACCCGGGTACGTGCAGTGATCACACCCGGGTACGTGTAGTGATCACACCGGGGTCCGTCCAGTGATCACACCCGGGTACGTGTAGTGATCACACCCGGATACATGCAATGACCACACTCGGGAATGTGCAGTGATCACACCCGGGTACGTGCAGTGATCACACACGGGTACGTGCAGTGATCACACTCGGGTATGTGCAGTGATCACACCCGCGTACGTGCAGTGATCACACCCGGGTACGTGTAGTGATCATACCCGGGTATGTGCAGTGATCACACCCGGGTACGTGCAGTGATCACACCCGGGTATGGGCAGTGATCACACCGGGTACGTGCAGTGATCACACCCGGGTACGTGCAGTGATCACACCCGGGTACGTGCAGTGATCACACACGGGTACGTGAAGTGATCACACCCGTGTACGTGCAGTGATCACACTCGGGTACGTGCAGTGATCACACCCGGGTGCGTGTAGTGATCACACCAGGGTACGTGCAATGATCACACCCGGGTACGTGTTGTGACCACACCCGGGTACGTGCAGTGATCACACCCGGGTACGTGCAGTGATCACACCCGGGTACGTGCAGTGATCACACCCGGGTACGTGCCATCATCACACTCGGATACATGCAATGATCACACCCGGGTACATGCAGTGATCACACCCAGGTACGTGCAGTGATCACACCTGGGTACGTGCAGTGATCACACCCGGGTACGTGCAGTGATCACACTCGGGTACGTGCAGTGATCACACCCGGGTACGTGCAGTGATCACACCCGGGTACGTGCAGTGATCACATCCGGGTACGTGCACTGATGACAACTGGGTACGCGTAGTGATCGCACCCGGGTACGTGTAGTGAACACACCCGGGTACGCGTAGTGATCGCACCCGGGTACGTGCAGTGATCACACCCGGGTACGCGTAGTGATCGCACCCGTGTACGTGCAGTGATCACACCCGGGGACGTGCAGTGATCACATCCGGGTACGTGCAGTAATCACACCCGGGTACGTGTAGTGATCACACTCGGGTAAGTGTAGTGATCACAACTGGGTACGTGCAGTGATTAAACTTGGGTACGTGCAGTGATCACACCCGGGTACGTGCAGTGATCACACCCGGGTACATGCAGTGATCACACCCGGGTACGTGCAGTGATCACACCCGGGTACATGCAGTGATCACACCCCGGTACGTGCAGTGATCACACCCGGGTACGTGCAGTGACCACACCCGGGTACGTGCAGTGATCACACCCGGGTACGTGCAGTGATCACACCCGGGTACGTGCAGTGATCACACCCGGATACGTGCAGTGATCACACCCGGGTACGTGCAGTGATCACACCCAGGTCCGTGCAGTGATCACACCCGGGTACGTGCAGTGATCACACCCGGGTACGTGCAGTGATCACACCCGGGTACGTGCAATGATCACACCCGGGTACGTGTAGTGATCACACCCGGGTACGTGCAGTGATCACACCCGGGTATGTGCAGTGATCACACACGGGTACGTGCCGTGATCACACTCGGATACATGCAATGATCACACCCGGGTACATGCAGTGATCACACCCGGGTACGTGCAGTGATCACACCCGGGTACGTGCAGTGATCACACTCGGATACATGCAATGATCACACCCGGGTACATGCAGTGATCACATCCGGGTACGTGCAGTAATCACACCCGGGTACGTGTAGTGATCACACCCGGGTACGTGTAGTGATCACACTCGGGTAAGTGTAGTGATCACACCTGGGTACGTGCAGTGATTAAACTTGGGTACGTGCAGTGATCACACCCGGGTACGTGCAGTGATCACACCCGGGTAGGTGTACTGATCACACCCGGGTACGTGCAGTGATCACACACGGGTACATGCAGTGATCACACCCGGGAATGTGCAGTGATCACACCCGGGTACGTGCAGTTATCACACTCGGGTACGTGCAGTGATCACACCCGGGTACGTGCAGTGATCACACCCGGGTACGTGAAGTGATCACACCCGTGTACGTGCAGTGATCAAACTCGGGTACGTGCAGTGATCACACCCGGGTGCGTGTAGTGATCACACCAGGGTACGTGCAATGATCACACCCGGGTACGTGTTGTGATCACACCCGGGTACGTGCAGTGATCACACCCGGGTACGTGCAGTGATCACACCCGGGTACGTGCAGTGATCACACCAGGGTACGTGCCGTCATCACACTCGGATACATGCAATGATCACACCCGGGTACATGCAGTGATCACACCCAGGTACGTGCAGTGATCACACCTGGGTACGTGCAGTGATCACACCCGGGTACGTGCAGTGATCACACTCGGGTACGTGCAGTGATCACACCTGGGTACGGGCATTGATCACACCCAGGTACGTGCAGTGATCACACCCGGGTACGTGCAGTGATCACACCCGGGTACGTGCAGTGATTACACCCTGGTACTTGCCGTGATCACACCTGGGTACGTGCAGTGATCACACCCGGGTACGTGCAGTGATCACACCTGGGTACGTGCAGTGATCACACCCGGGTAAGTGCAGTGATCACACCCGGGTACGTGCAGTGATCACACCCGGGTACGTGCAGTGATCACACCCGGGTACGTGCCGTGATCACACTCGGGAATGTGCAGTGATCACACCCGGGTACGTGTACTGATCACACCCGGGTACGCGCAGTGATCACACCTGGGAATGTGCAGTGATCACACTCGGATACGTGCAGTGATCACACTCGGGTACGTGCAGTGATCACACCCGGGTGCATGCAGTGATCACACCCGGGTACGTGAAGTGATCACACCCGTGTACGTGCAGTGATCACACCCGGGTACGTGCAGCGATCACACCCGGGTGCGTGTAGTGATCACACCAGGGTACGTGCAGTGATCACACCGGGGTCCGTGCAGTGATCACACCCGGGTACGTGTAGTGATCACACCCGGATACATGCAATGATCACACTCGGGAATGTGCAGTGATCACACCCGGGTACGTGCAGTGATCACACCCGGGTACGTGCAGTGATCGCACTCGGGTATGTGCAGTGATCGCACTCGGGTATGTGCAGTGATCACACCCGTGTACGTGCAGTGATCACACCCGGGTACGTGCAGTGATCACACACGGGTACGTGTAGTGATCACACCCGGATACATGCAATGATCACACTCGGGAATGTGCAGTGATCACACCCGGGTACGTGCAGTGATCACACCCGGGTACGTGCAGTGATCGCACTCGGGTATGTGCAGTGATCACACCCGTGTACGTGCAGTGATCACACCCGGGTACGTGCAGTGATCACACCCGGGTACGTGCAGTGATCACACCCGGGTACGTGCAGTGATCACACCCGGGAATGTGCAGTGATCACACCCGGGTACGTGCAGTGATTACACCCGGGTACGTGCAGTGATCACACCCGGGTACGTGCAGTGATCACACCCGGGTACGTGCCGTGATCACACTCGGATACATGCAATGATCACACCCGGGTACATGCAGTGATCACACCCGGGTACGTGCAGTGATCACACCCGGGTACGTGCAGTGATCGCATCCGGGTACGTGCAGTGATGACAACTGGGTACGCGTAGTGATCGCACCCGGGTACGTGTAGTGATCACACCCGGGTACGCGTAGTGATCGCACCCGGGTACGTGCAGTGATCACACCCGGGTACGCGTAGTGATCGCACCCGTGTACGTGCAGTGATCACACCCGGGTACGTGCAGTGATCACATCCGGGTACGTGCAGTAATCACACCCGGGTACGTGTAGTGATCACACTCGGGTAAGTGTAGTGATCACAACTGGGTACGTGCAGTGATTAAACTTGGGTACGTGCAGTGATCACACCCGGGTACGTGCAGTGATCACACCCGGGTACGTGCAGTGATCACACCCGGGTACGTGCAGTGATCACACCCGGGTACGTGCAGTGATCACACCAGGGTACGTGCCGTCATCACACTCGGATACATGCAATGATCACACCCGGGTACATGCAGTGATCACACCCAGGTACGTGCAGTGATCACACCTGGGTACGTGCAGTGATCACACCCGGGTACGTGCAGTGATCACACTCGGGTACGTGCAGTGATCACACCTGGGTACGGGCATTGATCACACCCAGGTACGTGCAGTGATCACACCCGGGTACGTGCAGTGATCACACCCGGGTACGTGCAGTGATTACACCCTGGTACTTGCCGTGATCACACCTGGGTACGTGCAGTGATCACACCCGGGTACGTGCAGTGATCACACCTGGGTACGTGCAGTGATCACACCCGGGTAAGTGCAGTGATCACACCCGGGTACGTGCAGTGATCACACCCGGGTACGTGCAGTGATCACACCCGGGTACGTGCCGTGATCACACTCGGGAATGTGCAGTGATCACACCCGGGTACGTGTACTGATCACACCCGGGTACGCGCAGTGATCACACCTGGGAATGTGCAGTGATCACACTCGGATACGTGCAGTGATCACACTCGGGTACGTGCAGTGATCACACCCGGGTACATGCAGTGATCACACCCGGGTACGTGAAGTGATCACACCCGTGTACGTGCAGTGATCACACCCGGGTACGTGCAGCGATCACACCCGGGTGCGTGTAGTGATCACACCAGGGTACGTGCAGTGATCACACCGGGGTCCGTGCAGTGATCACACCCGGGTACGTGTAGTGATCACACCCGGATACATGCAATGATCACACTCGGGAATGTGCAGTGATCACACCCGGGTACGTGCAGTGATCACACCCGGGTACGTGCAGTGATCGCACTCGGGTATGTGCAGTGATCGCACTCGGGTATGTGCAGTGATCACACCCGTGTACGTGCAGTGATCACACCCGGGTACGTGCAGTGATCACACCCGGGTACGTGTAGTGATCACACCCGGATACATGCAATGATCACACTCGGGAATGTGCAGTGATCACACCCGGGTACGTGCAGTGATCACACCCGGGTACGTGCAGTGATCGCACTCGGGTATGTGCAGTGATCACACCCGTGTACGTGCAGTGATCACACCCGGGTACGTGCAGTGATCACACCCGGGTACGTGCAGTGATCACACCCGGGTACGTGCAGTGATCACACCCGGGAATGTGCAGTGATCACACCCGGGTACGTGCAGTGATTACACCCGGGTACGTGCAGTGATCACACCCGGGTACGTGCAGTGATCACACCCGGGTACGTGCCGTGATCACACTCGGATACATGCAATGATCACACCCGGGTACATGCAGTGATCACACCCGGGTACGTGCAGTGATCACACCCGGGTACGTGCAGTGATCGCATCCGGGTACGTGCAGTGATGACAACTGGGTACGCGTAGTGATCGCACCCGGGTACGTGTAGTGATCACACCCGGGTACGCGTAGTGATCGCACCCGGGTACGTGCAGTGATCACACCCGGGTACGCGTAGTGATCGCACCCGTGTACGTGCAGTGATCACACCCGGGTACGTGCAGTGATCACATCCGGGTACGTGCAGTAATCACACCCGGGTACGTGTAGTGATCACACTCGGGTAAGTGTAGTGATCACAACTGGGTACGTGCAGTGATTAAACTTGGGTACGTGCAGTGATCACACCCGGGTACGTGCAGTGATCACACCCGGGTACATGCAGTGATCACACCCGGGTACGTGCAGTGATCACACCCGGGTACGTGCAGTGATCACACCCCGGTACGTGCAGTGATCACACCCGGGTACGTGCAGTGATCACACACGGGTACGTGCCGTGATCACACTCGGATACATGCAATGATCACACCCGGGTACATGCAGTGATCACACCCGGGTACGTGCAGTGATCACACCCGGGTACGTGCAGTGATCACACTCGGATACATGCAATGATCACACCCGGGTACATGCAGTGATCACATCCGGGTACGTGCAGTAATCACACCCGGGTACGTGTAGTGATCACACCCGGGTACGTGTAGTGATCACACTCGGGTAAGTGTAGTGATCACACCTGGGTACGTGCAGTGATTAAACTTGGGTACGTGCAGTGATCACACCCGGGTACGTGCAGTGATCACACCGGGTAGGTGTACTGATCACACCCGGGTACGTGCAGTGATCACACACGGGTACATGCAGTGATCACACCCGGGAATGTGCAGTGATCACACCCGGGTACGTGCAGTTATCACACTCGGGTACGTGCAGTGATCACACCCGGGTACGTGCAGTGATCACACCCGGGTACGTGAAGTGATCACACCCGTGTACGTGCAGTGATCACACTCGGGTACGTGCAGTGATCACACCCGGGTGCATGTAGTGATCACACCAGGGTACGTGCAATGATCACACCCGGGTACGTGTTGTGATCACACCCGGGTACGTGCAGTGATCACACCCGGGTACGTGCAGTGATCACACCCGGGTACGTGCAGTGATCACACCCGGGTACGTGCCGTCATCACACTCGGATACATGCAATGATCACACCCGGGTACATGCAGTGATCACACCCAGGTACGTGCAGTGATCACACCCGGGTACATGCAGTGATCACACCCGGGTACATGCAGTGATCACACCTGGGTACGCGTAGTGATCCCACCCGGGTACGTGCAGTGATCACACCCGGGTACGTGAAGTGATCACACACGGGTACGTGCCGTGATCACAGTCGGGAATGTGCAGTGATCACACCCGGGTACGTGCAGTGATCACACCCGGGTACGTGCAGTGATCACACCCGGGTACGTGCCGTGATCACACTCGGATACATGCAATGATCACACCCGGGTACATGCAGTGATCACACCTGGGTACGTGCAGTGATCACACCCGGGTACGTGCAGTGATCACACCCGGGTACGTGCAGTGATCACACCCGTGTACGTGTACTGATCACACCCGGGTACGCGCAGTGATCACACCCGGGAATGGGCAGTGATCACACCCGGATACATGCAGTGATCACACCCGTGTACGTGCAGTGATCACACCCGGGTACGTGCAGTGATCACACCCGGGTGCGTGTAGTGATCACACCAGGGTAGGTGCAGTGATCACACCGGGGTCCGTGCAGTGATCACACCCGGATACGTGTAGTGATCACACCAGGATACATGCAATGATCACACTCGGGAATGTGCAGTGATCACACCCGGGTACGTGCAGTGATCACACTTGGGTATGTGCAGTGATCACACCCGTGTACGTGCAGTGATCACACCCGGGTACGTGCAGTGATCACACCCGGGTACGTGCAGTGATCTCACCCGGGTACGTGCAGTGATCACACCCGGGTACGTGCAGTGATCACACCCGGGTACGTGCAGTGATCACACCCGGGTACGTGCCGTGATCACACTCGGATACATGCAATGATCACACCCGGGTACATGCAGTGATCACACCCGGGTACGTGCAGTGATCACACCCGGGTACGTGCAGTGATCACACCCGGGTACGTGCAGTGATCACACCCGTGTACGTGCAGTGATCACACCCGGGTACGTGCAGTGATCACACCCGGGTACGTGCAGTGATCTCACCCGGGTACGTGCAGTGATCACACCCGGGTACGTGCAGTGATCACACCCGGGTACGTGCCGTGATCACACTCGGATACATGCAATGATCACACCCGGGTACATGCAGTGATCACACCCGGGTACGTGCAGTGATCACACCCGGGTACGTGCAGTGATCACACCCGGGTACGCGTAGTTATCACACCCATGTACGTGCAGTGATCACACCCGGGTACATGCAGTGATCACACCCGGGTACGTGCAGTAATCACACCCGGGTACGTGTAGTGATCACACTCGGGTAAGTGTAGTGATCACACCTGGGTACGTGCAGTGATTAAACTTGGGTACGTGCAGTGATCACACCCGGGTACGTGCAGTGATCACAACCGGGTACGTGCAGTGATCACACCCGGGTACATGTACTGATCACACCCGGGTACGTGCAGTGATCACACATGGGTACGTGCAGTGATCACACCCGGGAACGTGCAGTGATCACACCCGGGTACGTGCAGTGATCACACTCGGGTACGTGCAGTGATCACACCCGGGTACGTGCAGTGATCACACCCGGGTACGTGAAGTGATCACACCCGTGTACGTGCAGTGATCACACCCGGGTACGTGCAGTGATCACACCCGGGTGCGTGTAGTGATCACACCAGGGTACGTGCAATGATCACACCCGGGTACGTGCAGTGATCACACCCGGGTACGTGCCGTGACCACACTCGGATACATGCAATGATCACACCCGGGTACATGCAGTGATCACACCCGGGTACGTGCAGTGATCACACCCGGGCACGTGCAGTGATCACACCCGGGTACGTGCAGTGATCACACCTGGGTACGCGTAGTGTTCGCACCCGGGTACGTGTAGTGATCACACCCGGGTACATGCAGTGATCACACCCGGGTACGTGCAGTGATCACACCCGGGCACGTGCAGTGATCACACCCGGGTACGTGCAGTGATCACACCTGGGTACGCGTAGTGATCGCACCCGGGTACGTGCGGTGATCACACCCGGGTACGCGGAGTGATCGCACCCGGGTACGTGCAGTGATCACACCCGAGTAAGTGCAGTGATCACACCCGGGTACGTGCAGTAATCACACCCGGGTACGTGTAGTGATCACACTCGGGTAAGTGTAGTGATCACACCTGGATACGTGCAGTGATTACACTTGGGTACGTGTAGTGATCACACCCGGGTACGTGCAGTGATCACACCCGGGTACGTGCAGTGATCACACCCGGGTATGTGCAGTGATCACACCCGGGTACTTGTACTGATCACACCCGGGTACGTGCAGTGATCACACCCGGGTACGTGCAGTGATCACACCCGGGAATGTGCAGTGATCACACCCGGGTACGTGCAGTGATCACACTCGGGTACGTGCAGTGATCACACCCAGGTACGTGCAGTGATCATACCCGGGTACGTGAAGTGATCACACCCGTGTACGTGCAGTGATCACACACGGGTACGTGCAGTGATCACACCCGGGTGCGTGTAGTGATCACACCAGGGTACGTGCAATGATCACACCAGGGTACGTGTAGTGATCACACCCGGGTACGTGTAGTGATCACACCAGGGTACGTGCAATGATCACACCAGGGTACGTGTAGTGATCACACCCGGGTACGTGTAGTGATCACACCCGGGTACGTGCAGTGATCACACCCGGGTACGTGTAGTGATCACACCGGGGTCCGTCCAGTGATCACACCCGGGTACGTGTAGTGATCACACCCGGATACATGCAATGACCACACTCGGGAATGTGCAGTGATCACACCCGGGTACGTGCAGTGATCACACACGGGTACGTGCAGTGATCACACTCGGGTATGTGCAGTGATCACACCCGCGTACGTGCAGTGATCACACCCGGGTACGTGTAGTGATCATACCCGGGTATGTGCAGTGATCACACCCGGGTACGTGCAGTGATCACACCCGGGTATGGGCAGTGATCACACCGGGTACGTGCAGTGATCACACCCGGGTACGTGCAGTGATCACACCCGGGTACGTGCAGTGATCACACCCGGGTACGTGAAGTGATCACACCCGTGTACGTGCAGTGATCACACTCGGGTACGTGCAGTGATCACACCCGGGTGCGTGTAGTGATCACACCAGGGTACGTGCAATGATCACACCCGGGTACGTGTTGTGATCACACCCGGGTACGTGCAGTGATCACACCCGGGTACGTGCAGTGATCACACCCGGGTACGTGCAGTGATCACACCCGGGTACGTGCAGTGATCACACCCGGGTACGTGCCGTCATCACACTCGGATACATGCAATGATCACACCCGGGTACATGCAGTGATCACACCCAGGTACGTGCAGTGATCACACCTGGGTACGTGCAGTGATCACACCCGGGTACGTGCAGTGATCACACTCGGGTACGTGCAGTGATCACACCTGGGTACGGGCATTGATCACACCCAGGTACGTGCAGTGATCACACCCGGGTACGTGCAGTGATCACACCCGGGTACGTGCAGTGATTACACCCGGGTACTTGCCGTGATCACACCTGGGTACGTGCAGTGATCACACCCGGGTACGTGCAGTGATCACACCTGGGTACGTGCAGTGATCACACCCGGGTAAGTGCAGTGATCACACCCGGGTACGTGCAGTGATCACACCCGGGTACGTGCAGTGATCACACCCGGGTACGTGCCGTGATCACACTCGGGAATGTGCAGTGATCACACCCGGGTACGTGTACTGATCACACCCGGGTACGCGCAGTGATCACACCTGGGAATGTGCAGTGATCACACCCGGATACGTGCAGTGATCACACTCGGGTACGTGCAGTGATCACACCCGGGTACATGCAGTGATCACACCCGGGTACGTGAAGTGATCACACCCGTGTACGTGCAGTGATCACACCCGGGTACGTGCAGCGATCACACCCGGGTGCGTGTAGTGATCACACCAGGGTACGTGCAGTGATCACACCGGGGTCCGTGCAGTGATCACACCCGGGTACGTGTAGTGATCACACCCGGATACATGCAATGATCACACTCGGGAATGTGCAGTGATCACACCCGGGTACGTGCAGTGATCACACCCGGGTACGTGCAGTGATCGCACTCGGGTATGTGCAGTGATCGCACTCGGGTATGTGCAGTGATCACACCCGTGTACGTGCAGTGATCACACCCGGGTACGTGCAGTGATCACACCCGGGTACGTGTAGTGATCACACCCGGATACATGCAATGATCACACTCGGGAATGTGCAGTGATCACACCCGGGTACGTGCAGTGATCACACCCGGGAACGTGCAGTGATCGCACTCAGGTATGTGCAGTGATCACACCCGTGTACGTGCAGTGATCACACCCGGGTACGTGCAGTGATCACACCCGGGTACGTGCAGTGATCACACCCGGGTACGTGCAGTGATCACACCCGGGAATGTGCAGTGATCACACCCGGGTACGTGCAGTGATCACACCCGGGTACGTGCAGTGATCACACCCGGGTACGTGCAGTGATCACACCCGGGTACGTGCCGTGATCACACTCGGATACATGCAATGATCACACCCGGGTACATGCAGTGATCACACCCGGGTACGTGCAGTGATCACACCCGGGTACGTGCAGTGATCACATCCGGGTACGTGCAGTGATGACAACTGGGTACGCGTAGTGATCGCACCCGGGTACGTGTAGTGATCACACCCGGGTACGCGTAGTGATCGCACCCGGGTACGTGCAGTGATCACACCCGGGTACGCGTAGTGATCGCACCCGTGTACGTGCAGTGATCACACCCGGGTACGTGCAGTGATCACATCCGGGTACGTGCAGTAATCACACCCGGGTACGTGTAGTGATCACACTCGGGTAAGTGTAGTGATCACAACTGGGTACGTGCAGTGATTAAACTTGGGTACGTGCAGTGATCACACCCGGGTACGTGCAGTGATCACACCCGGGTACATGCAGTGATCACACCCGGGTACGTGCAGTGATCACACCCGGGTACGTGCAGTGATCACACCCCGGTACGTGCAGTGATCACACCCGGGTACGTGCAGTGATCACACCCGGGTACGTGCCGTGATCACACTCGGATACATGCAATGATCACACCCGGGTACATGCAGTGATCACACCCGGGTACGTGCAGTGATCACACCCGGGTACGTGCAGTGATCACACTCGGATACATGCAATGATCACACCCGGGTACATGCAGTGATCATATCCGGGTACGTGCAGTAATCACACCCGGGTACGTGTAGTGATCACACCCGGGTACGTGTAGTGATCACACTCGGGTAAGTGTAGTGATCACACCTGGGTACGTGCAGTGATTAAACTTGGGTACGTGCAGTGATCACACCCGGGTACGTGCAGTGATCACACCGGGTAGGTGTACTGATCACACCCGGGTACGTGCAGTGATCACACACGGGTACATGCAGTGATCACACCCGGGAATGTGCAGTGATCACACCCGGGTACGTGCAGTTATCACACTCGGGTACGTGCAGTGATCACACCCGGGTACGTGCAGTGATCACACCCGGGTACGTGAAGTGATCACACCCGTGTACGTGCAGTGATCACACTCGGGTACGTGCAGTGATCACACCCGGGTGCGTGTAGTGATCACACCAGGGTACGTGCAATGATCACACCCGGGTACGTGTTGTGATCACACCCGGGTACGTGCAGTGATCACACCCGGGTACGTGCAGTGATCACACCCGGGTACAGCAGTGATCACACCCGGGTACGTGCTGTGATCACACCCGGGTACGTGCCGTCATCACACTCGGATACATGCAATGATCACACCCGGGTACATGCAGTGATCACACCCAGGTACGTGCAGTGATCACACCCGGGTACATGCAGTGATCACACCCGTGTACATGCAGTGATCACACCTGGGTACGCGTAGTGATCCCACCCGGGTACGTGCAGTGATCACACCCGGGTACGTGAAGTGATCACACCCGGGTACGTGCCGTGATCACAGTCGGGAATGTGCAGTGATCACACCCGGGTACGTGCAGTGATCACACCCGGGTACGTGCAGTGATCACACCCGGGTACGTGCCGTGATCACACTCGGATACATGCAATGATCACACCCGGGTACATGCAGTGATCACACCTGGGTACGTGCAGTGATCACACCCGGGTACGTGCAGTGATCACACCCGGGTACGTGCAGTGATCACACCCGTGTACGTGTACTGATCACACCCGGGTACGCGCAGTGATCACACCCGGGAATGGGCAGTGATCACACCCGGATACATGCAGTGATCACACCCGGGTACGTCAAGTGATCACACCCGGGTACGTGCCGTGATCACAGTCGGGAATGTGCAGTGATCACACCCGGGTACGTGCAGTGATCACACCCGGGTACGTGCAGTGATCACACACGGGTACATGCAGTGATCACACCCGGGAATGTGCAGTGATCACACCCGGGTACGTGCAGTGATCACACTCGGGTACGTGCAGTGATCACACCCGGGTACGTGCAGTGATCACACCCGGGTACGTGAAGTGATCACACCCGTGTACGTGCAGTGATCACACCCGGGTACGTGCAGTGATCACACCCGGGTGCGTGTAGTGATCACACCAGGGTACGTGCCATGATCACACCCGGGTATGTGCAGTGATCACACCCGGGTACGTGCAGTGATCACACCCGGGTACGTGCAGTGATCACACCCGGGTACGTGCCGTGATCACACTCGGATACATGCAATGATCACACCCGGGTACATGCAGTGATCACACCCAGGTACGTGCAGTGATCACACCCGGGTACGTGCAGTGATCACACCCGGGTACGTGCAGTGATCACACCTGGGTACGCGTAGTGATCGCACCCGGGTACGTGTAGTGATCACACCCGGGTACGTGCAGTGATCACACCCGGGTAAGTGCAGTGATCACACCCGGGTACGTGCAGTGATCACACTCGGGTACGTGCAGTGATCACACCAGGGTACGTGCAGTGATCACACTCGGGTACGTGTAGTGATCACACCCGGGAATGTGCAGTCATCACACCCGGGTACGTGCAGTGATCACACCCGGGTACGTGCAGTGATCACACACGGGTACGTGCAGTGATCACACACTGGTACGTGCAGTGATCACACCTGGGTACGCGTAGTGATCGCACCCGGGTACGTGTAGTGATCACATCCGGGTACGCGTAGTGATCGCACCCGGGTACGTGCAGTGATCACACCCGGGTACGCGTAGTGTTCGCACCCGGGTACGTGTAGTGATCACACTCGGGTACGTGTAGTGATCACACTCGGGTACGTGTAGTGATCACACCTGGGTACGTGCAGTGATTACACTCGGGTACGTGCAGTGATCACACCCGGGTACGTGCCGTGATCACACCTGGGTACGTGCATTGATCACACCTGGATACGTGCAGTGTTCACACCCGGGTACGTGCAGTGATCACACACGGGTCCGTGCAGTGATCACACCTGGGTACGTGCAGTGATCACACCCGGGTACGTGCAGTGATCACACTCGGGTACGTGCAGTGATCACACCTGGGTACGGGCATTGATCACACCCAGGTACGTGCAGTGATCACACCCGGGTACGTGCAGTGATCACACCCGGGTACGTGCAGTGATTACACCCGGGTACTTGCCGTGATCACACCTGGGTACGTGCAGTGATCACACCCGGGTACGTGCAGTGATCACACCTGGGTACGTGCAGTGATCACACCCGGGTAAGTGCAGTGATCACACCCGGGTACGTGCAGTGATCACACCCAGGTACGTGCAGTGATCACACCCGGGTACGTGCCGTGATCACACTCGGGAATGTGCAGTGATCACACCCGGGTACGTGTACTGATCACACCCGGGTACGCGCAGTGATCACACCTGGGAATGTGCAGTGATCACACCCGGATACGTGCAGTGATCACACTCGGGTACGTGCAGTGATCACACCCGGGTACATGCAGTGATCACACCCGGGTACGTGAAGTGATCACACCCGTGTACGTGCAGTGATCACACCCGGGTACGTGCAGCGATCACACCCGGGTGCGTGTAGTGATCACACCAGGGTACGTGCAGTGATCACACCGGGGTCCGTGCAGTGATCACACCCGGGTACGTGTAGTGATCACACCCGGATACATGCAATGATCACACTCGGGAATGTGCAGTGATCACACCCGGGTACGTGCAGTGATCACACCCGGGTACGTGCAGTGATCGCACTCGGGTATGTGCAGTGATCGCACTCGGGTATGTGCAGTGATCACACCCGTGTACGTGCAGTGATCACACCCGGGTACGTGCAGTGATCACACCCGGGTACGTGTAGTGATCACACCCGGATACATGCAATGATCACACTCGGGAATGGGCAGTGATCACACCCGGGTACGTGCAGTGATCACACCCGGGTACGTGCAGTGATCGCACTCGGGTATGTGCAGTGATCACACCCGTGTACGTGCAGTGATCACACCCGGGTACGTGCAGTGATCACACCCGGGTACGTGCAGTGATCACACCCGGGTACGTGCAGTGATCACACCCGGGAATGTGCAGTGATCACACCCGGGTACGTGCAGTGATCACACCCGGGTACGTGCAGTGACCACACCCGGGTACGTGCCGTGATCACACTCGGATACATGCAATGATCACACCCGGGTACATGCAGTGATCACACCCGGGTACGTGCAGTGATCACACCCGGGTACGTGCAGTGATCACATCCGGGTACGTGCAGTGATGACAACTGGGTACGCGTAGTGATCGCACCCAGGTACGTGTAGTGATCACACCCGGGTACGCGTAGTGATCGCACCCGGGTACGTGCAGTGATCACACCCGGGTACGCGTAGTGATCGCACCCGTGTACGTGCAGTGATCACACCCGGGTACGTGCAGTGATCACATCCGGGTACGTGCAGTAATCACACCCGGGTACGTGTAGTGATCACACTCGGGTAAGTGTAGTGATCACACCTGGGTACGTGCAGTGATTAAACTTGGGTACGTGCAGTGATCACACCCGGGTACATGCAGTGATCACACCCGGGTACGTGCAGTGATCACACCCGGGTACGTGCAGTGATCACACCCTGGTACGTGCAGTGATCACACCCGGGTACGTGCAGTGATCACACCCGGGTACGTGCAGTGATCACACCCGGGTACGTGCAGTGATCACACCCGGGTACGTGCAGTGATCACACCCGGATACGTGCAGTGATCACACCCGGGTACGTGCAGTGATCACACCCGGGTCTGTGCAGTGATCACACCCGGGTACGTGCAATGATCACACCCGGGTACGTGTAGTGATCACACCCAGGTACGTGCAGTGATCACACCCGGGTACGTGCAGTGATCACACACGGGTACGTGCCGTGATCACACTCGGATACATGCAATGATCACACCCGGGTACATGCAGTGATCACACCCGGGTACGTGCAGTGATCACACCCGGGTACGTGCAGTGATCACACTCGGATACATGCAATGATCACACCCGGGTACATGCAGTGATCACATCCGGGTACGTGCAGTAATCACACCCGGGTACGTGTAGTGATCACACCCGGGTACGTGTAGTGATCACACTCGGGTAAGTGTAGTGATCACACCTGGGTACGTGCAGTGATTAAACTTGGGTACGTGCAGTGATCACACCCGGGTACGTGCAGTGATCACACCCGGGTAGGTGTACTGATCACACCCGGGTACGTGCAGTGATCACACACGGGTACATGCAGTGATCACACCCGGGAATGTGCAGTGATCACACCCGGGTACGTGCAGTGATCACACTCGGGTACGTGCAGTGATTACACCCGGGTACGTGCAGTGATCACACCCGGGTACGTGAAGTGATCACACCCGTGTACGTGCAGTGATCACACTCGGGTACGTGCAGTGATCACACCCGGGTGCGTGTAGTGATCACACCAGGGTACGTGCAATGATCACACCCGGGTACGTGTTGTGATCACACCCGGGTACGTGCAGTGGTCACACCCGGGTACGTGCAGTGATCACACCCGGGTACGTGCAGTGATCACACCCGGGTACGTGCAGTGATCACACCCGGGTACGTGCCGTCATCACACTCGGATACATGCAATGATCACACCCGGGTAGATGCAGTGATCACACCCAGGTACGTGCAGTGATCACACCCGGGTACATGCAGTGATCACACCCGGGTACGTGCAGTGATCACACCTGGGTACGCGTAGTGATCCCACCCGGGTACGTGCAGTGATCACACCCAGGTACGTGCCGTGATCACAGTCGAGAATGTGCAGTGATCACACCCGGGTACGTGCAGTGATCACACCCGGGTACGTGCAGTGATCACACCCGTGTACGTGTACTGATCACACCCGGGTACGCGCAGTGATCACACCCGGGAATGGGCAGTGATCACACCCGGATACATGCAGTGATCACACCCGTGTACGTGCAGTGATCACACCCGGGTACGTGCAGTGATCACACCCGTGTACGTGCAGTGATCACACCCGGGTACGTGCAGTGATCACACCCGGGTGCGTGTAGTGATCACACCAGGGTAGGTGCAGTGATCACACCGGGGTCCGTGCAGTGATCACACCCGGATACGTGTAGTGATCACACCAGGATACATGCTATGATCACACTCGGGAATGTGCAGTGATCACACCCGGGTACGTGCAGTGATCACACTCGGGTATGTGCAGTGATCACACCCGGGTACGTGCAGTGATCACACCCGGGTACGTGCAGTGATCTCACCCGGGTACGTGCAGTGATCACACCCGGGTACGTGCAGTGATCACACTCGGGTACGTGCAGTGATCACACCTGGGTACGGGCATTGATCACACCCAGGTACGTGCAGTGATCACACCCGGGTACGTGCAGTGATCACACCCGGGTACGTGCAGTGATTACACCCGGGTACTTGCCGTGATCACACCTGGGTACGTGCAGTGATCACACCCGGGTACGTGCAGTGATCACACCTGGGTACGTGCAGTGATCACACCCGGGTAAGTGCAGTGATCACACCCGGGTACGTGCAGTGATCACACCCGGGTACGTGCAGTGATCGCACTCGGGTATGTGCAGTGATCGCACTCGGGTATGTGCAGTGATCACACCCGTGTACGTGCAGTGATCACACCCGGGTACGTGCAGTGATCACACCCGGGTACGTGTAGTGATCACACCCGGATACATTCAATGATCACACTCGGGAATGTGCAGTGATCACACCCGGGTACGTGCAGTGATCACACCCGGGTACGTGCAGTGATCGCACTCGGGTATGTGCAGTGATCACACCCGTGTACGTGCAGTGATCACACCCGGGTACGTGCAGTGATCACACCCGGGTACGTGCAGTGATCACACCCGGGTACGTGCAGTGATCACACCCGGGAACGTGCAGTGATCACACCGGGGTACGTGCAGTGATCACACCCGGGTACGTGCAGTGACCACACCCGGGTACGTGCCGTGATCACACTCGGATACATGCAATGATCACACCCGGGTACATGCAGTGATCACACCCGGGTACGTGCAGTGATCACACC
Organism: Scyliorhinus torazame; assembly: GCF_047496885.1. NCBI lineage: Eukaryota > Metazoa > Chordata > Chondrichthyes > Carcharhiniformes > Scyliorhinidae > Scyliorhinus > Scyliorhinus torazame. The sequence continues at coordinate 30,853,609 of NC_092736.1, read as the reverse complement.
CGGGTACGTGCAGTGATCACATCCGGGTACGTGCAGTGATGACAACTGGGTACGCGTAGTGATCGCACCCGGGTACGTGTAGTGATCACACCCGGGTACGCGTAGTGATCGCACCCGGGTACGTGCAGTGATCACACCCGGGTACGCGTAGTGATCGCACCCGTGTACGTGCAGTGATCACACCCGGGTACGTGCAGTGATCACATCCGGGTACGTGTAGTGATCACACTCGGGTAAGTGTAGTGATCACACCTGGGTACGTGCAGTGATTAAACTTGGGTACGTGCAGTGATCACACCCGGGTACGTGCAGTGATCACACCCGGGTACATGCAGTGATCACACCCGGGTACGTGCAGTGATCACACCCGGGTACGTGCAGTGATCACACCCTGGTACGTGCAGTGATCACACCCGGGTACGTGCAGTGATCACACCCGGGTACGTGCAGTGATCACACCCGGGTACGTGCAGTGATCACACCCGGATACGTGCAGTGATCACACCCGGGTACGTGCAGTGATCACACCCGGGTCTGTGCAGTGATCACACCCGGGTACGTGCAATGATCACACCCGGGTACGTGTAGTGATCACACCCGGGTACGTGCAGTGATCACACCCGGGTACGTGCAGTGATCACACACGGGTACGTGCCGTGATCACACTCGGATACATGCAATGATCACACCCGGGTACGTGCAGTGATCACACCCGGGTACGTGCAGTGATCACACCCGGGTACGTGCAGTGATCACACTCGGATACATGCAATGATCACACCCGGGTACATGCAGTGATCACATCCGGGTACGTGCAGTAATCACACCCGGGTACGTGTAGTGATCACACCCGGGTACGTGTAGTGATCACACTCGGGTAAGTGTAGTGATCACACCTGGGTACGTGCAGTGATTAAACTTGGGTACGTGCAGTGATCACACCCGGGTACGTGCAGTGATCACACCCGGGTAGGTGTACTGATCACACCCGGGTACGTGCAGTGATCACACACGGGTACATGCAGTGATCACACCCGGGAATGTGCAGTGATCACACCCGGGTACGTGCAGTGATCACACTCGGGTACGTGCAGTGATCACACCCGGGTACGTGCAGTGATCACACCCGGGTACGTGAAGTGATCACACCCGTGTACGTGCAGTGATCACACTCGGGTACGTGCAGTGATCACACCCGGGTGCGTGTAGTGATCACACCAGGGTACGTGCAATGATCACACCCGGGTACGTGTTGTGATCACACCCGGGTACGTGCAGTGGTCACACCCGGGTACGTGCAGTGATCACACCCGGGTACGTGCAGTGATCACACCCGGGTACGTGCAGTGATCACACCCGGGTACGTGCCGTCATCACACTCGGATACATGCAATGATCACACCCGGGTAGATGCAGTGATCACACCCAGGTACGTGCAGTGATCACACCCGGGTACATGCAGTGATCACACCCGGGTACGTGCAGTGATCACACCTGGGTACGCGTAGTGATCCCACCCGGGTACGTGCAGTGATCACACCCAGGTACGTGCCGTGATCACAGTCGGGAATGTGCAGTGATCACACCCGGGTACGTGCAGTGATCACACCCGGGTACGTGCAGTGATCACACCCGGGTACGTGCCGTGATCACACTCGGATACATGCAATGATCACACCCGGGTACATGCAGTGATCACACCTGGGTACGTGCAGTGATCACACCCGGGTACGTGCAGTGATCACACCCGGGTACGTGCAGTGATCACACCCGTGTACGTGTACTGATCACACCCGGGTACGCGCAGTGATCACACCCGGGAATGGGCAGTGATCACACCCGGATACATGCAGTGATCACACCCGTGTACGTGCAGTGATCACACCCGGGTACGTGCAGTGATCACACCCGTGTACGTGCAGTGATCACACCCGGGTACGTGCAGTGATCACACCCGGGTGCGTGTAGTGATCACACCAGGGTAGGTGCAGTGATCACACCGGGGTCCGTGCAGTGATCACACCCGGATACGTGTAGTGATCACACCAGGATACATGCTATGATCACACTCGGGAATGTGCAGTGATCACACCCGGGTACGTGCAGTGATCACACTCGGGTATGTGCAGTGATCACACCCGTGTACGTGCAGTGATCACACCCGGGTACGTGCAGTGATCTCACCCGGGTACGTGCAGTGATCACACCCGGGTACGTGCAGTGATCACACCCGGGTACGTGCAGTGATCACACCCGGGTACATGCCGTGATCACACTCGGATACATGCAATGATCACACCCGGGTACATGCAGTGATCACACCCGGGTACGTGCAGTGATCACACCCGGGTACGTGCAGTGATCACACCCGGGTACGTGCAGTGATCACATCCGTGTACGTGCAGTGATCACACCCGGGTACGTGCAGTGATCACACCCGGGTACGTGCAGTGATCTCACCCGGGTACGTGCAGTGATCACACCCGGGTACGTGCAGTGATCACACCCGGGTACGTGCCGTGATCACACTCGGATACATGCAATGATCACACCCGGGTACATGCAGTGATCACACCCGGGTACGTGCAGTGATCACACCCGGGTACGTGCAGTGATCACACCCGGGTACGCGTAGTTATCACACCCGTGTACGTGCAGTGATCACACCCGGGTACGTGCAGTGATCACACCCGGGTACGTGCAGTAATCACACCCGGGTACGTGTAGTGATCACACTCGGGTAAGTGTAGTGATCACACCTGGGTACGTGCAGTGATTAAACTTGGGTACGTGCAGTGATCACACCCGGGTACGTGCAGTGATCACACCCGGGTACGTGCAGTGATCACACCCGGGTACATGTACTGATCACACCCGGGTACGTGCAGTGATCACACATGGGTACGTGCAGTGATCACACCCGGGAACGTGCAGTGATCACACCCGGGTACGTGCAGTGATCACACTCGGGTACGTGCAGTGATCACACCCGGGTACGTGCAGTGATCACACCCGGGTACGTGAAGTGATCACACCCGTGTACGTGCAGTGATCACACCCGGGTACGTGCAGTGATCACACCCGGGTACGTTCAGTGATCACACCCGGGTACGTGCAGTGATCACACCCGGGCACGTGCAGTGATCACACCCGGGTACGTGCAGTGATCACACCTGGGTACGCGTAGTGTTCGCACCCGGGTACGTGTAGTGATCACACACGGGTACATGCAGTGATCACACCCGGGTACGTGCAGTGATCACACCCGGGCACGTGCAGTGATCACACCCGGGTACGTGCAGTGATCACACCTGGGTACGCGTAGTGTTCGCACCCGGGTACGTGTAGTGATCACACCCGGGTACATGCAGTGATCACACCCGGGTACGTGCAGTGATCACACCCGGGCACGTGCAGTGATCACACCCGGGTACGTGCAGTGATCACACCTGGGTACGCGTAGTGATCGCACCCGGGTACGTGCAGTGATCACACCCGGGTACGCGGAGTGATCGCACCCGGGTACGTGCAGTGATCACACCCGAGTAAGTGCAGTGATCACACCCGGGTACGTGCAGTAATCACACCCGGGTACGTGTAGTGATCACACTCGGGTAAGTGTAGTGATCACACCTGGATACGTGCAGTGATTACACTTGGGTACGTGTAGTGATCACACCCGGGTACGTGCAGTGATCACACCCGGGTACGTGCAGTGATCACACCCGGGTACGTGCAGTGATCACACCCGGGTACGTGTACTGATCACACCCGGGTACGTGCAGTGATCACACCCGGGTACGTGCAGTGATCACACCCGGGAATGTGCAGTGATCACACCCGGGTACGTGCAGTGATCACACTCGGGTATGTGCAGTGATCACACCCAGGTACGTGCAGTGATCATACCCGGGTACGTGAAGTGATCACACCCGTGTATGTGCAGTGATCACACCCGGGTACGTGCAGTGATCACACCCGGGTGCGTGTAGTGATCACACCAGGGTACGTGCAATGATCACACCAGGGTACGTGTAGTGATCACACCCGGGTACGTGTAGTGATCACACCAGGGTACGTGCAATGATCACACCAGGGTACGTGTCGTGATCACACCCGGGTACGTGTAGTGATCATACCCGGGTACGTGCAGTGATCACACCCGGGTACGTGTAGTGATCACACCGGGGTCCGTCCAGTGATCACACCCGGGTACGTGTAGTGATCACACCCGGATACATGCAATGACCACACTCGGGAATGTGCAGTGATCACACCCGGGTACGTGCAGTGATCACACCCGGGTACGTGCAGTGATCACACCCGGGTATGGGCAGTGATCACACCGGGTACGTGCAGTGATCACACCCGGGTACGTGCAGTGCTCACACTCGGGTACGTGTAGTGATGACACTCAGGTCCGTGCAGTGATCACACCCGGGTATGGGCAGTGATCACACCCGGGTACGTGCAGTGATCACACCCGGGTACGTGCAGTGATCACACCCGGGTATGTGCAGTGATCACACTCGTGTACGTGCAGTGATCACACCCGGGTACGTGCAATGATCACATCCGGGTACGTGCAGTGATCACACCCAGGTACGTGCAGTACTCACACCCGGGTACGTGCAGTGATCACACCCGGGTACGTGCAGTGATCACACCCGGGTACGTGCAGTGATCACACCCGGGTATGTGCAGTGATCACACTTGTGTACGTGCAGTGATCACGCCCGGGTACGTGCAATGATCACACCAGGGTACGTGCAGTGATCACACCCGGGTACGTGCAGTACTCACACCCGGGTACGTGCAGTGATCACACCCGGGTACGTGCAGTGATCACACCCGGGTACGTGCATTGATCACACCCGGGTACGTGCAGTGATCACACCCGGGTACGTGCAGTTATCACACTCAGGTACGCGCAGTGATCACACCTGAGTACGCGTAGTGATCGCACCCGGGTACGTGTAGTGATCACACCCGGGTACGCGTAGTGATCGCACCCGGGTACGCGTAGTTATCACACCCGTGTACGTGCAGTGATCACACCCGGGTACGTGCAGTGATCACACCCGGGTACGTGCAGTAATCACACCCGGGTACGTGTAGTGATCACACTCGGGTAAGTGTAGTGATCACACCTGGGTACGTGCAGTGATTAAACTTGGGTACGTGCAGTGATCACACCCGGGTACGTGCAGTGATCACACCCGGGTATGTGCAGTGATCACACCCGGGTACATGTACTGATCACACCCGGGTACGTGTAGTGATCACACCCGGGTACGTGCAGTGATCACACCCGGGTACGTGCAGTGATCACACCCGGGTACGTGCAGTGATCACACCCGGGTACGTGCAGTGATCACACCCGGATACGTGCAGTGATCACACCCGGGTACGTGCAGTGATCACACCCGGGTCTGTGCAGTGATCACACCCGGGTACGTGCAATGATCACACCCGGGTACGTGTAGTGATCACACCCGGGTACGTGCAGTGATCACACCCGGGTACGTGCAGTGATCACACACGGGTACGTGCCGTGATCACACTCGGATACATGCAATGATCACACCCGGGTACGTGCAGTGATCACACCCGGGTACGTGCAGTGATCACACCCGGGTACGTGCAGTGATCACACTCGGATACATGCAATGATCACACCCGGGTACATGCAGTGATCACATCCGGGTACGTGCAGTAATCACACCCGGGTACGTGTAGTGATCACACCCGGGTACGTGTAGTGATCACACTCGGGTAAGTGTAGTGATCACACCTGGGTACGTGCAGTGATTAAACTTGGGTACGTGCAGTGATCACACCCGGGTACGTGCAGTGATCACACCCGGGTAGGTGTACTGATCACACCCGGGTACGTGCAGTGATCACACACGGGTACATGCAGTGATCACACCCGGGAATGTGCAGTGATCACACCCGGGTACGTGCAGTGATCACACTCGGGTACGTGCAGTGATCACACCCGGGTACGTGCAGTGTTCACACCCGGGTACGTGAAGTGATCACACCCGTGTACGTGCAGTGATCACACTCGGGTACGTGCAGTGATCACACCCGGGTGCGTGTAGTGATCACACCAGGGTACGTGCAATGATCACACCCGGGTACGTGTTGTGATCACACCCGGGTACGTGCAGTGGTCACACCTGGGTACGTGCAGTGATCACACCCGGGTACGTGCAGTGATCACACCCGGGTACGTGCAGTGATCACACCCGGGTACGTGCCGTCATCACACTCGGATACATGCAATGATCACACCCGGGTAGATGCAGTGATCACACCCAGGTACGTGCAGTGATCACACCCGGGTACATGCAGTGATCACACCCGGGTACGTGCAGTGATCACACCTGGGTACGCGTAGTGATCCCACCCGGGTACGTGCAGTGATCACACCCAGGTACGTGCCGTGATCACAGTCGGGAATGTGCAGTGATCACACCCGGGTACGTGCAGTGATCACACCCGGGTACGTGCAGTGATCACACCCGGGTACGTGCCGTGATCACACTCGGATACATGCAATGATCACACCCGGGTACATGCAGTGATCACACCTGGGTACGTGCAGTGATCACACCCGGGTACGTGCAGTGATCACACCCGGGTACGTGCAGTGATCACACCCGTGTACGTGTACTGATCACACCCGGGTACGCGCAGTGATCACACCCGGGAATGGGCAGTGATCACACCCGGATACATGCAGTGATCACACCCGTGTACGTGCAGTGATCACACCCGGGTACGTGCAGTGATCACACCCGTGTACGTGCAGTGATCACACCCGGGTACGTGCAGTGATCACACCCGGGTGCGTGTAGTGATCACACCAGGGTAGGTGCAGTGATCACACCGGGGTCCGTGCAGTGATCACACAAGGATACGTGTAGTGATCACACCAGGATACATGCTATGATCACACTCGGGAATGTGCAGTGATCACACCCGGGTACGTGCAGTGATCACACTCGGGTATGTGCAGTGATCACACCCGTGTACGTGCAGTGATCACACCCGGGTACGTGCAGTGATCTCACCCGGGTACGTGCAGTGATCACACCCGGGTACGTGCAGTGATCACACCCGGGTACGTGCAGTGATCACACCCGGGTACGTGCCGTGATCACACTCGGATACATGCAATGATCACACCCGGGTACATGCAGTGATCACACCCGGGTACGTGCAGTGATCACACCCGGGTACGTGCAGTGATCACACCCGGGTACGTGCAGTGATCACATCCGTGTACGTGCAGTGATCACACCCGGGTACGTGCAGTGATCACACCCGGGTACGTGCAGTGATCTCACCCGGGTACGTGCAGTGATCACACCCGGGTACGTGCAGTGATCACACCCGGGTACGTGCCGTGATCACACTCGGATACATGCAATGATCACACCCGGGTACATGCAGTGATCACACCCGGGTACGTGCAGTGATCACACCCGGGTACGTGCAGTGATCACACCCGGGTACGCGTAGTTATCACACCCGTGTACGTGCAGTGATCACACCCGGGTACGTGCAGTGATCACACCCGGGTACGTGCAGTAATCACACCCGGGTACGTGTAGTGATCACACTCGGGTAAGTGTAGTGATCACACCTGGGTACGTGCAGTGATTAAACTTGGGTACGTGCAGTGATCACACCCGGGTACGTGCAGTGATCACACCCGGGTACGTGCAGTGATCACACCCGGGTACATGTACTGATCACACCCGGGTACGTGCAGTGATCACACATGGGTACGTGCAGTGATCACACCCGGGAACGTGCAGTGATCACACCCGGGTACGTGCAGTGATCACACTCGGGTACGTGCAGTGATCACACCCGGGTACGTGCAGTGATCACACCCGGGTACGTGAAGTGATCACACCCGTGTACGTGCAGTGATCACACCCGGGTACGTGCAGTGATCACACCCGGGTACGTTCAGTGATCACACCCGGGTACGTGCAGTGATCACACCCGGGCACGTGCAGTGATCACACCCGGGTACGTGCAGTGATCACACCTGGGTACGCGTAGTGTTCGCACCCGGGTACGTGTAGTGATCACACACGGGTACATGCAGTGATCACACCCGGGTACGTGCAGTGATCACACCCGGGCACGAGCAGTGATCACACCCGGGTACGTGCAGTGATCACACCTGGGTACGCGTAATGTTCGCACCCGGGTACGTGTAGTGATCACACCCGGGTACATGCAGTGATCACACCCGGGTACGTGCAGTGATCACACCCGGGCACGTGCAGTGATCACACCCGGGTACGTGCAGTGATCACACCTGGGTACGCGTAGTGATCGCACCCGGGTACGTGCAGTGATCACACCCGGGTACGCGGAGTGATCGCACCCGGGTACGTGCAGTGATCACACCCGAGTAAGTGCAGTGATCACACCCGGGTACGTGCAGTAATCACACCCGGGTACGTGTAGTGATCACACTCGGGTAAGTGTAGTGATCACACCTGGATACGTGCAGTGATTACACTTGGGTACGTGTAGTGATCACACCCGGGTACGTGCAGTGATCACACCCGGGTACGTGCAGTGATCACACCCGGGTACGTGCAGTGATCACACCCGGGTACGTGTACTGATCACACCCGGGTACGTGCAGTGATCACACCCGGGTACGTGCAGTGATCACACCCGGGAATGTGCAGTGATCACACCCGGGTACGTGCAGTGATCACACTCGGGTATGTGCAGTGATCACACCCAGGTACGTGAAGTGATCACACCCGTGTATGTGCAGTGATCACACCCGGGTACGTGCAGTGATCACACCCGGGTGCGTGTAGTGATCACACCAGGGTACGTGCAATGATCACACCAGGGTACGTGTAGTGATCACACCCGGGTACGTGTAGTGATCACACCAGGGTACGTGCAATGATCACACCAGGGTACGTGTCGTGATCACACCCGGGTACGTGTAGTGATCATACCCGGGTACGTGCAGTGATCACACCCGGGTACGTGTAGTGATCACACCGGGGTCCGTCCAGTGATCACACCCGGGTACGTGTAGTGATCACACCCGGATACATGCAATGACCACACTCGGGAATGTGCAGTGATCACACCCGGGTACGTGCAGTGATCACACCCGGGTACGTGCAGTGATCACACCCGGGTATGGGCAGTGATCACACCGGGTACGTGCAGTGATCACACCCGGGTACGTGCAGTGCTCACACTCGGGTACGTGTAGTGATGACACTCAGGTCCGTGCAGTGATCACACCCGGGTATGGGCAGTGATCACACCCGGGTACGTGCAGTGATCACACCCGGGTACGTGCAGTGATCACACCCGGGTATGTGCAGTGATCACACTCGTGTACGTGCAGTGATCACACCCGGGTACGTGCAATGATCACATCCGGGTACGTGCAGTGATCACACCCAGGTACGTGCAGTACTCACACCCGGGTACGTGCAGTGATCACACCCGGGTACGTGCAGTGATCACACCCGGGTACGTGCAGTGATCACACCCGGGTATGTGCAGTGATCACACTTGTGTACGTGCAGTGATCACACCCGGGTACGTGCAATGATCACACCAGGGTACGTGCAGTGATCACACCCGGGTACGTGCAGTACTCACACCCGGGTACGTGCAGTGATCACACCCGGGTACGTGCAGTGATCACACCCGGGTACGTGCATTGATCACACCCGGGTACGTGCAGTGATCACACCCGGGTACGTGCAGTTATCACACTCAGGTACGCGCAGTGATCACACCTGAGTACGCGTAGTGATCGCACCCGGGTACGTGTAGTGATCACACCCGGGTACGCGTAGTGATCGCACCCGGGTACGCGTAGTTATCACACCCGTGTACGTGCAGTGATCACACCCGGGTACGTGCAGTGATCACACCCGGGTACGTGCAGTAATCACACCCGGGTACGTGTAGTGATCACACTCGGGTAAGTGTAGTGATCACACCTGGGTACGTGCAGTGATTAAACTTGGGTACGTGCAGTGATCACACCCGGGTACGTGCAGTGATCACACCCGGGTATGTGCAGTGATCACACCCGGGTACATGTACTGATCACACCCGGGTACGTGTAGTGATCACACCCGGGTACGTGCAGTGATCACACCCGGGTACGTGCAGTGATCACACCCGGGTACGTGCAGTGATCACACCCGGGTACGTGTAGTGATCACACCCGGGTACGTGCAGTGATCACACATGGGTACGTGCTGTGATCACACCCGGGAACGTGCAGTGATCACACCCGGGTACGTGCAGTGATCACACTCGGGTACGTGCAGTGATCACACCCGGGTACGTGCAGTGATCACACCCGGGTACGTGAAGTGATCACACCCGTGTACGTGCAGTGATCACACCCGGGTACGTGCAGTGATCACACCCGGGTGCGTGTAGTGATCACACCAGGGTACGTGCAATGATCACACCCGGGTACGTGTAGTGATCAAACCCGGGTACGTGCAGTGATCACACCCGGGTACATGCAGTGATCACACCCGGGTACGTGCAGTGATCACACCCGGGTACGTGCCGTGATCACACTCGGATACATGCAATGATCACACCCGGGTACATGCAGTGATCACACCCGGGTACGTGCAGTGATCACACCCGGGCACGTGCAGTGATCACACCCGGGTACGTGCAGTGATCACACCTGGGTACGCGTAGTGTTCGCACCCGGGTACGTGTAGTGATCACACCCGGGTACATGCAGTGATCACACCCGGGTACGTGCAGTGATCACACCCGGGCACGTGCAGTGATCACACCCGGGTACGTGCAGTGATCACACCTGGGTACGCGTAGTGATCGCACCCGGATATGTGCAGTGATCACACCCGGGTACGCGTAGTGATCGCACCCGGGTACGTGCAGTGATCACACCCGAGTAAGTGCAGTGATCACACCCGGGTACGTGCAGTAATCACACCCGGGTACGTGTAGTGATCACACTCGGGTAAGTGTAGTGATCACACCTGGATACGTGCAGTGATTACACTTGGGTACGTGTAGTGATCACACCCGGGTACGTGCAGTGATCACACCCGGGTACGTGCAGTGATCACACCCGGGTACGTGCAGTGATCACACCCGGGTACGTGTACTGATCACACCCGGGTACGTGCAGTGATCACACCCGGGTACGTGCAGTGATCACACCCGGGAATGTGCAGTGATCACACCCGGGTACGTGCAGTGATCACACTCGGGTACGTGCAGTCATCACACCCGGGTACGTGCAGTGATCATACCCGGGTACGTGAAGTGATCACACCCGTGTACGTGCAGTGATCACACCCGGGTAAATGCAGTGATCACACCCGGGTGCGTGTAGTGATCACACCAGTGTACGTGCAATGATCACACCAGGGTACGTGTAGTGATCACACCCGGGTACGTGTAGTGATCACACCAGGGTACGTGCAATGATCACACCAGGGTACGTGTAGTGATCACACCCGGGTACGTGTAGTGATCACACCCGGGTACGTGCAGTGATCACAAACGGGTACGTGTAGTGATCACACCCGGGAATGTGCAGTGATCACACCCGGGTACGTGCAGTGATCACACTCGGGTACGTGCAGTCATCACACCCGGGTACGTGCAGTGATCATACCCGGGTACGTGAAGTGATCACACCCGTGTACGTGCAGTGATCACACCCGGGTAAATGCAGTGATCACACCCGGGTGCGTGTAGTGATCACACCAGGGTACGTGCAATGATCACACCAGGGTACGTGTAGTGATCACACCCGGGTACGTGTAGTGATCACACCAGGGTACGTGCAATGATCACACCAGGGTACGTGTAGTGATCACACCCGGGTACGTGTAGTGATCACACCCGGGTACGTGCAGTGATCACAAACGGGTACGTGTAGTGATCACACCGGGGTCCGTCCAGTGATCACACCCGGGTACGTGTAGTGATCACAACCGGATACATGCAATGATCACACTCGGGAATGTGCAGTGATCACACCCGGGTACGTGCAGTGATCACACACGGGTACGTGCAGTGATCACACTCGGGTATGTGCAGTGATCACACCCGTGTACGTGCAGTGATCACACCCGGGTACGTGTAGTGATCGCACTCGGATATGTGCAGTGATCACACCCGGGTACGTGCAGTGATCACACCCGGGTATTGGCAGTGATCACACCCGGGTACGTGCAGTGACACACCCGGGTACATGCAGTGATCACACCCGGGTACGTGCAGTGCTCACACTCGGGTACGTGTAGTGATGACACTCAGGTCCGTGCAGTGATCGCACCCGGGTATGGGCAGTGATCACACCCGGGTACGTGCAGTGATCACACCCGGGTACGTGCAGTGATCACACCCGGGTATGTGCAGTGATCACACTCGTGTACGTGCAGTGATCACACCCGGGTACGTGCAATGATCACACCCGGGTACGTGCAGTGATCACACCCAGGTACGTGCAGTACTCACACCCGGGTACGTGCAGTGATCACACCCGGGTACGTGCAGTGATCACACCCGGGTACGTGCAGTGATCACACCCGGGTACGTGTAGTGATCACACCCGGGTACGTGCAGTGATCACACATGGGTACGTGCTGTGATCACACCCGGGAACGTGCAGTGATCACACCCGGGTACGTGTAGTGATCACACCCGGGTACGTGCAGTGATCACACATGGGTACGTGCTGTGATCACACCCGGGAACGTGCAGTGATCACACCCGGGTACGTGCAGTGATCACACTCGGGTACGTGCAGTGATCACACCCGGGTACATGCAGTGATCACACCCGGGTACGTGAAGTGATCACACCCGTGTACGTGCAGTGATCACACCCGGGTACGTGCAGTGATCACACCCGGGTGCGTGTAGTGATCACACCAGGGTACGTGCAATGATCACACCCGGGTACGTGTAGTGATCAAACCCGGGTACGTGCAGTGATCACACCCGGGTACATGCAGTGATCACACCCGGGTACGTGCAGTGATCACACCCGGGTACGTGCCGTGATCACACTCGGATACATGCAATGATCACACCCGGGTACATGCAGTGATCACACCCGGGTACGTGCAGTGATCACACCCGGGCACGTGCAGTGATCACACCCGGGTACGTGCAGTGATCACACCTGGGTACGCGTAGTGTTCGCACCCGGGTACGTGTAGTGATCACACCCGGGCACGTGCAGTGATCACACCCGGGTACGTGCAGTGATCACACCTGGGTACGCGTAGTGATCGCACCCGGATATGTGCAGTGATCACACCCGGGTACGCGTAGTGATCGCACCCGGGTACGTGCAGTGATCACACCCGAGTAAGTGCAGTGATCACACCCGGGTACGTGCAGTAATCACACCCGGGTACGTGTAGTGATCACACTCGGGTAAGTGTAGTGATCACACCTGGATACGTGCAGTGATTACACTTGGGTACGTGTAGTGATCACACCCGGGTACGTGCAGTGATCACACCCGGGTACGTGCAGTGATCACACCCGGGTACGTGCAGTGATCACACCCGGGTACGTGTACTGATCACACCCGGGTACGTGCAGTGATCACACCCGGGTACGTGCAGTGATCACACCCGGGAATGTGCAGTGATCACACCCGGGTACGTGCAGTGATCACACTCGGGTACGTGCAGTCATCACACCCGGGTACGTGCAGTGATCATACCCGGGTACGTGAAGTGATCACACCCGTGTACGTGCAGTGATCACACCCGGGTAAATGCAGTGATCACACCCGGGTGCGTGTAGTGATCACACCAGGGTACGTGCAATGATCACACCAGGGTACGTGTAGTGATCACACCCGGGTACGTGTAGTGATCACACCAGGGTACGTGCAATGATCACACCAGGGTACGTGTAGTGATCACACCCGGGTACGTGTAGTGATCACACCCGGGTACGTGCAGTGATCACAAACGGGTACGTGTAGTGATCACACCGGGGTCCGTCCAGTGATCACACCCGGGTACGTGTAATAATCACAACCGGATACATGCAATGATCACACTCGGGAATGTGCAGTGATCACACCCGGGTACGTGCAGTGATCACACACGGGTACGTGCAGTGATCACACTCGGGTACGTGCAGTGATCACACCCGTGTACGTGCAGTGATCACACCCGGGTACGTGTAGTGATCATACCCGGGTATGTGCAGTGATCACACCCGGGTACGTGCAGTGATCACACCCGGGTATTGGCAGTGATCACACCCGGGTACGTGCAGTGACACACCCGGGTACATGCAGTGATCACACCCGGGTACGTGCAGTGCTCACACTCGGGTACGTGTAGTGATGACACTCAGGTCCGTGCAGTGATCGCACCCGGGTATGGGCAGTGATCACACCCGGGTACGTGCAGTGATCACACCCGGGTACGTGCAGTGATCACACCCGGGTATGTGCAGTGATCACACTCGTGTACGTGCAGTGATCACACCCGGGTACGTGCAATGATCACACCCGGGTACGTGCAGTGATCACACCCAGGTACGTGCAGTACTCACACCCGGGTACGTGCAGTGATCACACCCGGGTACGTGCAGTGATCACACCCGGGTACGTGCAGTGATCACACTCGTGTACGTGCAGTGATCACACCCGGGTACGTGCAATGATCACACCAGGGTACGTGCAGTGATCACACCCGGGTACGTGCAGTACTCACACCCGGGTACGTGCAGTGATCACACCCGGGTACGTGCAGTGATCACACCCGGGTACGTGCATTGATCACACCCGGGTACGTGCAGTGATCACACCCGGGTACGTGCAGTTATCACACTCAGGTACGTGCAGTGATCACACCCGGGTACGTGCAGTGATCACACCCGGGTACGTGCAGTGATCACACCCGGGTACGTGCAGTGATCACACCCGGGTACGTGCAGTGATCACACCTGGGTACGTGCAGTGATCACACCTGGCTACGTGCAGTGATCACACCAGGCTACATGCAGTGATCACACCCGGGTACGTGCCGTGATCAGACCCAGGTACGTGCAGTTATCACACCCAGGTACGTGCAGTGATCACACCCGGGTACGTGCAGTGATCACACCCGGGTACGTGCAGTGATCACACCCGGGTACGCGCAGTGATCACACCAGGGTACGTGCATTGATCACACCCGGGTACGTGCATTGATCACACCCGGATACGTGCTTTGATCACACTCGGGTACGTGCAGTGATCACACTCGGGTACGTGCAGTGATCACACTCGGGTACGTGCAGTGATCACACCTGGGTACGTGTCGTGATCACACCAGGGTACGTGCAGTGATCACCCCAGGGTACGTGCAGTGATCACACCCGGGTACGTGCAGTGATCACACTCGCGTACGTGCAGTGATCACACCAGGGTACGTGCAGTGATCGCACCCGGGTACGTGCAATGATCACACCTGGGTTCGTGCAGTGATCACACCCGGGTACGTGCAATGATCACACCTGGGTACGTGCAGTGATCACACCTGTGTATGTGCAGTGATCACACCCGGGTACATGTAGTGATCACACCCGGATACATGCAATGATCACACTCGGGAATGTGCAATGATCACACCCGGGTACGTGCAGTGATCACACCCGGGTACGTGCAGTGATCACACTCGGGTATGTGCAGTGATCACACTCGGGTATGTGCAGTGATCACACCCGTGTACGTGCAGTGATCACACCCGGGTACGTGCCGTGATCACACTCGGATACATGCAATGATCACACCTGGGTACATACAGTGATCACACCCGGGTGCGTGCAGTGATCACACCCGGGTACGTGCAGTGATCACACCCGGGTATGTGCAGTGATCACACCCGGGAATGTGCAGTGATCACACCCGGGTACGTGCAGTGATCACACCCGGGTACGTGCAGTGATCACACCTGGGTACGCGTAGTGATCGCACCCGGGTACGCGTAGTGATCGCACCCGGGTACGTGCAGTGATCACACCCGGGTACGGGCAGTGATCACACCCGGGTACGTGCAGTGATCACACCCGGGTACGTGCAGTGATCACACCCGTGTATGTGCAGTGATCACACCCGGGTATGTGCAGTGATCACACTCGTGTACGTGCAGTGATCACACCCGGGTACGTGCAATGATCACACCCGGGTACGTGCAGTGATCACACCCGTGTACGTGCAGTGATCACACCCGGGTACGTGCAGTGATCACACCCGGGTACGTGCATTGATCACACTCGGGTACGTGCAGTGATCACACCCGGGTACGTGCAGTTATCACACTCAGGTACGTGCAGTGATCACACCCGGGTACGTGCAGTGATCACACCCGGGTACGTGCAGTGATCACACCCGGGTACGTGCAGTGATCACACCCGGGTACGTGCAGTAATCACACCTGGGTACGTGCAGTGATCACACCTGGCTACGTGCAGTGATCACACCAGGCTACATGCAGTGATCACACCCGGGTACGTGTACTGATCACACCCAGGTACGTGCAGTTATCACACCCAGGTACGTGCAGTGGTCTCACCTGGGTACGTGCAGTGATCACACCAGGGTACGTGCGTTGATCACACCTGGGTACGCGCATTGATCACACCCGGGTACATGTATTGATCACACCCGGGTACGTGCAGTGATCACACCCAGGGTACGTGCATTGATCACACCCGGGTACGTGCATTGATCACACCCGGGTACGTGCAGTGATCACACCCGGGTACGTGCAGTGATCACACCCGGATACGTGCAGTGATCACTCCCGGGTACGTGCAGTGATCACACCCGGGTACGTGCAGTAATCACACCTGGGTACGCGCATTGATCACACCTGGGTACGTGCATTGATCACACCCGGATACGTGCAGTGATCACACCAGGGCACGTGCATTGATCACACCCGGGTACGTGCATTGATCACACCCGGGTACGTGCATTGATCACACCCGGATACGTGCTTTGATCACACCCGGGTACGTGCAGTGATCACACTCGGGTACGTGCAGTGATCACACTCGGGTACGTGCAGTGATCACACCTGGGTACGTGCCGTGATCGCACCCGGGTACGTGCAATGATCACACCTGGGTTCGTGCAGTGATCACACCCGGGTACGTGCAATGATCACGCCTGGGTACGTGCAGTGATCACACCTGTGTATGTGCAGTGATCACACCCGGGTACATGTAGTGATCACACCCGGATACATGCAATGATCACACTCGGGAATGTGCAATGATCACACCCGGGTACGTGCAGTGATCACACCCGGGTACATGTAGTGATCACACCCGGATACATGCAATGATCACACTCGGGAATGTGCAATGATCACACCCGGGTACGTGCAGTGATCACACCCGTGTACGTGCAGTGATCACACCCGGGTACGTGCCGTGATCACACTCGGATACATATAATGATCACACCCGGGTACATGCAGTGATCACACCCGGGTGCGTGCAGTGATCACACCCGGGTACGTGCAGTGATCACACCCGGGTATGTGCAGTGATCACACCCGGGAATGTGCAGTGATCACACCCGGGTACGTGCAGTGATCACACCCGGGTACGTGCAGTGATCACACCTGGGTACGCGTAGTGATCGCACCCGGGTACGCGTAGTGATCGCACCCGGTTACGTGCAGTGATCACACCCGGGTACGTGCAGTAATCACACCTGGGTATGTGCAGTGATCACACCTGGCTACGTGCAGTGATCACACCAGGCTACATGCAGTGATCACACCCGGGTACGTGTACTGATCACACCCAGGTACGTGCAGTTATCACACCCAGGTACGTGCAGTGGTCACACCTGGGTACGTGCAGTGATCACACCAGGGTACGTGCGTTGATCACACCTGGGTACGCGCATTGATCACACCCGGGTACATGCATTGATCACACCCGGGTAAGTGCAGTGATCACACCCAGGGTACGTGCATTGATCACACCCGGGTACGTGCATTGATCACACCCGGGTACGTGCAGTGATCACACCCGGGTACGTGCAGTGATCACACCCGGATACGTGCAGTGATCACTCCCGGGTACGTGCAGTGATCACACCCGGGTACTTGCATTGATCACACCTGGGTACGCGCATTGATCACACCTGGGTACGTGCATTGATCACACCCGGATACGTGCAGTGATCACACCAGGGTACGTGCATTGATCACACCCGGGTACGTGCATTGATCACACCCGGATACGTGCATTGATCACACCCGGATACATGCTTTGATCACACTCGGGTACGTGCAGTGATCACACTCGGGTACGTGCAGTGATCACACTCGGGTACGTGCAGTGATCACACCTGGGTACGTGCCGTGATCGCACCCGGGTACGTGCAATGATCACACCTGGGTTCGTGCAGTGATCACACCCGGGTACGTGCAATGATCACGCCTGGGTACGTGCAGTGATCACACCTGTGTATGTGCAGTGATCACACCCGGGTACATGTAGTGATCACACCCGGATACATGCAATGATCACACTCGGGAACGTGCAATGATCACACCCGGGTACGTGCAGTGATCACACCCGGGTACGTGCAGTGATCACACTCGGGTATGTGCAGTGATCACACCCATGTACGTGCAGTGATCAGACCCGGGTACGTGTAGTGATCATACCCGGGTACGTGCCGTGATCACACCCGGGTACGTGCAGTGATCACACCCGGATACGTGCAGTGATCACACCCGGGTACGTGCAGTGATCACACCCGGGTACGTGCAGTGATCACACCCGGGTACGTGCCGTGATCACACTCGGATACATGCACTGACACACCCGGGTACATGCAGTGATCACACCCGGGTGCGTGCAGTGATCACACCCGGGTACGTGCAGTGATCACACCCGGGTACGAGCAGTGATCACACCCGGGAATGTGCAGTGATCACACCCGGGTACGTGCAGTGATCACACCCGGGTACGTGCAGTGATCACACCCGGGTACGTGCAGTGATCACACCTGGGTACGCGTAGTGATCGCACCCGGGTACGCGTAGTGATCGCACCCGGGTACGTGTAGTGATCGCACCCGGGTACGTGTAGTGATCGCACCCGGGTACGTGCAGTGATCACACCCGGGTACGCGTAGTGATCGCACCCGTGTACGTGCAGTGATCACACCTGGGTACGTGCAGTGATCACACCCGGGTACGTGCAGTAATCACACCCGGGTACGTGTAGTGATCACACTCGGGTAAGTGTAGTGATCACACCTGGGTACGTGCAGTGATTACACTTGGGTACGTGTAGTGATCACACCCGGGTACGTGCAGTGATCACACCCGGGTACGTGCAGTGATCACACCAGGGTACGTGCAGTGATCACACCCGGGTACGTGTACTGATCACACCCGGGTACGTGCAGTGATCACACCCGGGTACGTGCAGTGATCACACCCGGGAACGAGCAGTGATCACACCCGGGTACGTGCAGTGATCACACCCGGGTACGTGCAGTGATCACACCCGGGTACGTGCAGTGATCACACCCGGGTACGTGCAGTGATCACACCCGGGTACATGCCGTGATCACACTCGGATACATGCAATGATCACACCCGGGTACATGCAGTGATCACACCCGGGTACGTGCAGTGATCACACCCGGGTACGTGCTGTGATCACACCCGGGTACGTGCAGTGATCAGACCTGGGTACGCGTAGTAATCGCACCCGGGTACGTGTAGTGATCACACCCGGGTACGCGTAGTGATCGCACCCGGGTACGTGCAGTGATCACACCCGGGTGCGTGCAGTGATCACACCCGGGTACGTGCAGTGATCACACAGGGTACGTGCAGTGATCGCACCCGGGTACGTGCAATGATCACACCTGGGTTCGTGCAGTGATCACACCCGGGTACGTGCAGTGATCACACCCGGATACGTGCAGTGATCACACCCGGGTACGTGCAGTGATCACACCCGGGTACGTGCAGTGATCACACCCGGGTACGTGCCGTGATCACACTCGGATACATGCACTGACACACCCGGGTACATGCAGTGATCACACCCGGGTACGTGCAGTGATCACACCCGGGTACGTGCCGTGATCACACTCGGATACATGCAATGATCACACCCGGGTACATGCAGTGATCACACCCGGGTGCGTGCAGTGATCACACCCGGGTACGTGCAGTGATCACACCCGGGTATGTGCAGTGATCACACCCGGGAATGTGCAGTGATCACACCCGGGTACGTGCAGTGATCACACCCGGGTACGTACAGTGATCACACCTGGGTACGCGTAGTGATCGCACCCGGGTACGCGTAGTGATCGCACCCGGTTACGTGCAGTGATCACACCCGGATACGGGCAGTGATCAAACCCGGGTACGTGCAGTGATCACACCCGGGTACGTGCAATGATCACACCCGGGTACGTGCAGTGATCACACCCGTGTACGTGCAGTGATCACACCCGGGTACGTGCAGTGATCACACCCGGGTACGTGCATTGATCACACTCGGGTACGTGCAGTGATCACACCCGGGTACGTGCAGTTATCACACTCAGGTACGTGCAGTGATCACACCCGGGTACGTGCAGTGATCACACCCGGGTACGTGCAGTGATCACACCCGGGTACGTGCAGTGATCACACCCGGGTACGTGCAGTGATCACACCTGGGTATGTGCAGTGATCACACCTGGCTACGTGCAGTGATCACACCAGGCTACATGCAGTGATCACACCCGGGTACGTGTACTGATCACACCCAGGTACGTGCAGTTATCACACCCAGGTACGTGCAGTGATCACACCTGGGTACGTGCAGTGATCACACCAGGGTACGTGCGTTGATCACACCTGGGTACGCGCATTGATCACACCCGGGTACATGCATTGATCACACCCGGGTACGTGCAGTGATCACACCCAGGGTACGTGCATTGATCACACCCGGGTACGTGCATTGATCACACCCGGGTACGTGCAGTGATCACACCCGGGTACGTGTACTGATCACACCCGGGTACGTGCAGTGATCACACCCGGGTACGTGCAGTGATCACACCCGGGAATGTGCAGTGATCACACCCGGGTACGTGCAGTGATCACACTCGGGTACGTGCAGTCATCACACCCGGGTACGTGCAGTGATCATACCCGGGTACGTGAAGTGATCACACCCGTGTACGTGCAGTGATCACACCCGGGTAAATGCAGTGATCACACCCGGGTGCGTGTAGTGATCACACCAGTGTACGTGCAATGATCACACCAGGGTACGTGTAGTGATCACACCCGGGTACGTGTAGTGATCACACCAGGGTACGTGCAATGATCACACCAGGGTACGTGTAGTGATCACACCCGGGTACGTGTAGTGATCACACCCGGGTACGTGCAGTGATCACAAACGGGTACGTGTAGTGATCACACCCGGGAATGTGCAGTGATCACACCCGGGTACGTGCAGTGATCACACTCGGGTACGTGCAGTCATCACACCCGGGTACGTGCAGTGATCATACCCGGGTACGTGAAGTGATCACACCCGTGTACGTGCAGTGATCACACCCGGGTAAATGCAGTGATCACACCCGGGTGCGTGTAGTGATCACACCAGGGTACGTGCAATGATCACACCAGGGTACGTGTAGTGATCACACCCGGGTACGTGTAGTGATCACACCAGGGTACGTGCAATGATCACACCAGGGTACGTGTAGTGATCACACCCGGGTACGTGTAGTGATCACACCCGGGTACGTGCAGTGATCACAAACGGGTACGTGTAGTGATCACACCGGGGTCCGTCCAGTGATCACACCCGGGTACGTGTAGTGATCACAACCGGATACATGCAATGATCACACTCGGGAATGTGCAGTGATCACACCCGGGTACGTGCAGTGATCACACACGGGTACGTGCAGTGATCACACTCGGGTATGTGCAGTGATCACACCCGTGTACGTGCAGTGATCACACCCGGGTACGTGTAGTGATCGCACTCGGATATGTGCAGTGATCACACCCGGGTACGTGCAGTGATCACACCCGGGTATTGGCAGTGATCACACCCGGGTACGTGCAGTGACACACCCGGGTACATGCAGTGATCACACCCGGGTACGTGCAGTGCTCACACTCGGGTACGTGTAGTGATGACACTCAGGTCCGTGCAGTGATCGCACCCGGGTATGGGCAGTGATCACACCCGGGTACGTGCAGTGATCACACCCGGGTACGTGCAGTGATCACACCCGGGTATGTGCAGTGATCACACTCGTGTACGTGCAGTGATCACACCCGGGTACGTGCAATGATCACACCCGGGTACGTGCAGTGATCACACCCAGGTACGTGCAGTACTCACACCCGGGTACGTGCAGTGATCACACCCGGGTACGTGCAGTGATCACACCCGGGTACGTGCAGTGATCACACCCGGGTACGTGTAGTGATCACACCCGGGTACGTGCAGTGATCACACATGGGTACGTGCTGTGATCACACCCGGGAACGTGCAGTGATCACACCCGGGTACGTGTAGTGATCACACCCGGGTACGTGCAGTGATCACACATGGGTACGTGCTGTGATCACACCCGGGAACGTGCAGTGATCACACCCGGGTACGTGCAGTGATCACACTCGGGTACGTGCAGTGATCACACCCGGGTACATGCAGTGATCACACCCGGGTACGTGAAGTGATCACACCCGTGTACGTGCAGTGATCACACCCGGGTACGTGCAGTGATCACACCCGGGTGCGTGTAGTGATCACACCAGGGTACGTGCAATGATCACACCCGGGTACGTGTAGTGATCAAACCCGGGTACGTGCAGTGATCACACCCGGGTACATGCAGTGATCACACCCGGGTACGTGCAGTGATCACACCCGGGTACGTGCCGTGATCACACTCGGATACATGCAATGATCACACCCGGGTACATGCAGTGATCACACCCGGGTACGTGCAGTGATCACACCCGGGCACGTGCAGTGATCACACCCGGGTACGTGCAGTGATCACACCTGGGTACGCGTAGTGTTCGCACCCGGGTACGTGTAGTGATCACACCCGGGCACGTGCAGTGATCACACCCGGGTACGTGCAGTGATCACACCTGGGTACGCGTAGTGATCGCACCCGGATATGTGCAGTGATCACACCCGGGTACGCGTAGTGATCGCACCCGGGTACGTGCAGTGATCACACCCGAGTAAGTGCAGTGATCACACCCGGGTACGTGCAGTAATCACACCCGGGTACGTGTAGTGATCACACTCGGGTAAGTGTAGTGATCACACCTGGATACGTGCAGTGATTACACTTGGGTACGTGTAGTGATCACACCCGGGTACGTGCAGTGATCACACCCGGGTACGTGCAGTGATCACACCCGGGTACGTGCAGTGATCACACCCGGGTACGTGTACTGATCACACCCGGGTACGTGCAGTGATCACACCCGGGTACGTGCAGTGATCACACCCGGGAATGTGCAGTGATCACACCCGGGTACGTGCAGTGATCACACTCGGGTACGTGCAGTCATCACACCCGGGTACGTGCAGTGATCATACCCGGGTACGTGAAGTGATCACACCCGTGTACGTGCAGTGATCACACCCGGGTAAATGCAGTGATCACACCCGGGTGCGTGTAGTGATCACACCAGGGTACGTGCAATGATCACACCAGGGTACGTGTAGTGATCACACCCGGGTACGTGTAGTGATCACACCAGGGTACGTGCAATGATCACACCAGGGTACGTGTAGTGATCACACCCGGGTACGTGTAGTGATCACACCCGGGTACGTGCAGTGATCACAAACGGGTACGTGTAGTGATCACACCGGGGTCCGTCCAGTGATCACACCCGGGTACGTGTAATAATCACAACCGGATACATGCAATGATCACACTCGGGAATGTGCAGTGATCACACCCGGGTACGTGCAGTGATCACACACGGGTACGTGCAGTGATCACACTCGGGTACGTGCAGTGATCACACCCGTGTACGTGCAGTGATCACACCCGGGTACGTGTAGTGATCATACCCGGGTATGTGCAGTGATCACACCCGGGTACGTGCAGTGATCACACCCGGGTATTGGCAGTGATCACACCCGGGTACGTGCAGTGACACACCCGGGTACATGCAGTGATCACACCCGGGTACGTGCAGTGCTCACACTCGGGTACGTGTAGTGATGACACTCAGGTCCGTGCAGTGATCGCACCCGGGTATGGGCAGTGATCACACCCGGGTACGTGCAGTGATCACACCCGGGTACGTGCAGTGATCACACCCGGGTATGTGCAGTGATCACACTCGTGTACGTGCAGTGATCACACCCGGGTACGTGCAATGATCACACCCGGGTACGTGCAGTGATCACACCCAGGTACGTGCAGTACTCACACCCGGGTACGTGCAGTGATCACACCCGGGTACGTGCAGTGATCACACCCGGGTACGTGCAGTGATCACACTCGTGTACGTGCAGTGATCACACCCGGGTACGTGCAATGATCACACCAGGGTACGTGCAGTGATCACACCCGGGTACGTGCAGTACTCACACCCGGGTACGTGCAGTGATCACACCCGGGTACGTGCAGTGATCACACCCGGGTACGTGCATTGATCACACCCGGGTACGTGCAGTGATCACACCCGGGTACGTGCAGTTATCACACTCAGGTACGTGCAGTGATCACACCCGGGTACGTGCAGTGATCACACCCGGGTACGTGCAGTGATCACACCCGGGTACGTGCAGTGATCACACCCGGGTACGTGCAGTGATCACACCTGGGTACGTGCAGTGATCACACCTGGCTACGTGCAGTGATCACACCAGGCTACATGCAGTGATCACACCCGGGTACGTGCCGTGATCAGACCCAGGTACGTGCAGTTATCACACCCAGGTACGTGCAGTGATCACACCCGGGTACGTGCAGTGATCACACCCGGGTACGTGCAGTGATCACACCCGGGTACGCGCAGTGATCACACCAGGGTACGTGCATTGATCACACCCGGGTACGTGCATTGATCACACCCGGATACGTGCTTTGATCACACTCGGGTACGTGCAGTGATCACACTCGGGTACGTGCAGTGATCACACTCGGGTACGTGCAGTGATCACACCTGGGTACGTGTCGTGATCACACCAGGGTACGTGCAGTGATCACCCCAGGGTACGTGCAGTGATCACACCCGGGTACGTGCAGTGATCACACTCGCGTACGTGCAGTGATCACACCAGGGTACGTGCAGTGATCGCACCCGGGTACGTGCAATGATCACACCTGGGTTCGTGCAGTGATCACACCCGGGTACGTGCAATGATCACACCTGGGTACGTGCAGTGATCACACCTGTGTATGTGCAGTGATCACACCCGGGTACATGTAGTGATCACACCCGGATACATGCAATGATCACACTCGGGAATGTGCAATGATCACACCCGGGTACGTGCAGTGATCACACCCGGGTACGTGCAGTGATCACACTCGGGTATGTGCAGTGATCACACTCGGGTATGTGCAGTGATCACACCCGTGTACGTGCAGTGATCACACCCGGGTACGTGCCGTGATCACACTCGGATACATGCAATGATCACACCTGGGTACATACAGTGATCACACCCGGGTGCGTGCAGTGATCACACCCGGGTACGTGCAGTGATCACACCCGGGTATGTGCAGTGATCACACCCGGGAATGTGCAGTGATCACACCCGGGTACGTGCAGTGATCACACCCGGGTACGTGCAGTGATCACACCTGGGTACGCGTAGTGATCGCACCCGGGTACGCGTAGTGATCGCACCCGGGTACGTGCAGTGATCACACCCGGGTACGGGCAGTGATCACACCCGGGTACGTGCAGTGATCACACCCGGGTACGTGCAGTGATCACACCCGTGTATGTGCAGTGATCACACCCGGGTATGTGCAGTGATCACACTCGTGTACGTGCAGTGATCACACCCGGGTACGTGCAATGATCACACCCGGGTACGTGCAGTGATCACACCCGTGTACGTGCAGTGATCACACCCGGGTACGTGCAGTGATCACACCCGGGTACGTGCATTGATCACACTCGGGTACGTGCAGTGATCACACCCGGGTACGTGCAGTTATCACACTCAGGTACGTGCAGTGATCACACCCGGGTACGTGCAGTGATCACACCCGGGTACGTGCAGTGATCACACCCGGGTACGTGCAGTGATCACACCCGGGTACGTGCAGTAATCACACCTGGGTACGTGCAGTGATCACACCTGGCTACGTGCAGTGATCACACCAGGCTACATGCAGTGATCACACCCGGGTACGTGTACTGATCACACCCAGGTACGTGCAGTTATCACACCCAGGTACGTGCAGTGGTCTCACCTGGGTACGTGCAGTGATCACACCAGGGTACGTGCGTTGATCACACCTGGGTACGCGCATTGATCACACCCGGGTACATGTATTGATCACACCCGGGTACGTGCAGTGATCACACCCAGGGTACGTGCATTGATCACACCCGGGTACGTGCATTGATCACACCCGGGTACGTGCAGTGATCACACCCGGGTACGTGCAGTGATCACACCCGGATACGTGCAGTGATCACTCCCGGGTACGTGCAGTGATCACACCCGGGTACGTGCAGTAATCACACCTGGGTACGCGCATTGATCACACCTGGGTACGTGCATTGATCACACCCGGATACGTGCAGTGATCACACCAGGGCACGTGCATTGATCACACCCGGGTACGTGCATTGATCACACCCGGGTACGTGCATTGATCACACCCGGATACGTGCTTTGATCACACCCGGGTACGTGCAGTGATCACACTCGGGTACGTGCAGTGATCACACTCGGGTACGTGCAGTGATCACACCTGGGTACGTGCCGTGATCGCACCCGGGTACGTGCAATGATCACACCTGGGTTCGTGCAGTGATCACACCCGGGTACGTGCAATGATCACGCCTGGGTACGTGCAGTGATCACACCTGTGTATGTGCAGTGATCACACCCGGGTACATGTAGTGATCACACCCGGATACATGCAATGATCACACTCGGGAATGTGCAATGATCACACCCGGGTACGTGCAGTGATCACACCCGGGTACATGTAGTGATCACACCCGGATACATGCAATGATCACACTCGGGAATGTGCAATGATCACACCCGGGTACGTGCAGTGATCACACCCGTGTACGTGCAGTGATCACACCCGGGTACGTGCCGTGATCACACTCGGATACATATAATGATCACACCCGGGTACATGCAGTGATCACACCCGGGTGCGTGCAGTGATCACACCCGGGTACGTGCAGTGATCACACCCGGGTATGTGCAGTGATCACACCCGGGAATGTGCAGTGATCACACCCGGGTACGTGCAGTGATCACACCCGGGTACGTGCAGTGATCACACCTGGGTACGCGTAGTGATCGCACCCGGGTACGCGTAGTGATCGCACCCGGTTACGTGCAGTGATCACACCCGGGTACGTGCAGTAATCACACCTGGGTATGTGCAGTGATCACACCTGGCTACGTGCAGTGATCACACCAGGCTACATGCAGTGATCACACCCGGGTACGTGTACTGATCACACCCAGGTACGTGCAGTTATCACACCCAGGTACGTGCAGTGGTCACACCTGGGTACGTGCAGTGATCACACCAGGGTACGTGCGTTGATCACACCTGGGTACGCGCATTGATCACACCCGGGTACATGCATTGATCACACCCGGGTAAGTGCAGTGATCACACCCAGGGTACGTGCATTGATCACACCCGGGTACGTGCATTGATCACACCCGGGTACGTGCAGTGATCACACCCGGGTACGTGCAGTGATCACACCCGGATACGTGCAGTGATCACTCCCGGGTACGTGCAGTGATCACACCCGGGTACTTGCATTGATCACACCTGGGTACGCGCATTGATCACACCTGGGTACGTGCATTGATCACACCCGGATACGTGCAGTGATCACACCAGGGTACGTGCATTGATCACACCCGGGTACGTGCATTGATCACACCCGGATACGTGCATTGATCACACCCGGATACATGCTTTGATCACACTCGGGTACGTGCAGTGATCACACTCGGGTACGTGCAGTGATCACACTCGGGTACGTGCAGTGATCACACCTGGGTACGTGCCGTGATCGCACCCGGGTACGTGCAATGATCACACCTGGGTTCGTGCAGTGATCACACCCGGGTACGTGCAATGATCACGCCTGGGTACGTGCAGTGATCACACCTGTGTATGTGCAGTGATCACACCCGGGTACATGTAGTGATCACACCCGGATACATGCAATGATCACACTCGGGAACGTGCAATGATCACACCCGGGTACGTGCAGTGATCACACCCGGGTACGTGCAGTGATCACACTCGGGTATGTGCAGTGATCACACCCATGTACGTGCAGTGATCAGACCCGGGTACGTGTAGTGATCATACCCGGGTACGTGCCGTGATCACACCCGGGTACGTGCAGTGATCACACCCGGATACGTGCAGTGATCACACCCGGGTACGTGCAGTGATCACACCCGGGTACGTGCAGTGATCACACCCGGGTACGTGCCGTGATCACACTCGGATACATGCACTGACACACCCGGGTACATGCAGTGATCACACCCGGGTGCGTGCAGTGATCACACCCGGGTACGTGCAGTGATCACACCCGGGTACGAGCAGTGATCACACCCGGGAATGTGCAGTGATCACACCCGGGTACGTGCAGTGATCACACCCGGGTACGTGCAGTGATCACACCCGGGTACGTGCAGTGATCACACCTGGGTACGCGTAGTGATCGCACCCGGGTACGCGTAGTGATCGCACCCGGGTACGTGTAGTGATCGCACCCGGGTACGTGTAGTGATCGCACCCGGGTACGTGCAGTGATCACACCCGGGTACGCGTAGTGATCGCACCCGTGTACGTGCAGTGATCACACCTGGGTACGTGCAGTGATCACACCCGGGTACGTGCAGTAATCACACCCGGGTACGTGTAGTGATCACACTCGGGTAAGTGTAGTGATCACACCTGGGTACGTGCAGTGATTACACTTGGGTACGTGTAGTGATCACACCCGGGTACGTGCAGTGATCACACCCGGGTACGTGCAGTGATCACACCAGGGTACGTGCAGTGATCACACCCGGGTACGTGTACTGATCACACCCGGGTACGTGCAGTGATCACACCCGGGTACGTGCAGTGATCACACCCGGGAACGAGCAGTGATCACACCCGGGTACGTGCAGTGATCACACCCGGGTACGTGCAGTGATCACACCCGGGTACGTGCAGTGATCACACCCGGGTACGTGCAGTGATCACACCCGGGTACATGCCGTGATCACACTCGGATACATGCAATGATCACACCCGGGTACATGCAGTGATCACACCCGGGTACGTGCAGTGATCACACCCGGGTACGTGCTGTGATCACACCCGGGTACGTGCAGTGATCAGACCTGGGTACGCGTAGTAATCGCACCCGGGTACGTGTAGTGATCACACCCGGGTACGCGTAGTGATCGCACCCGGGTACGTGCAGTGATCACACCCGGGTGCGTGCAGTGATCACACCCGGGTACGTGCAGTGATCACACAGGGTACGTGCAGTGATCGCACCCGGGTACGTGCAATGATCACACCTGGGTTCGTGCAGTGATCACACCCGGGTACGTGCAGTGATCACACCCGGATACGTGCAGTGATCACACCCGGGTACGTGCAGTGATCACACCCGGGTACGTGCAGTGATCACACCCGGGTACGTGCCGTGATCACACTCGGATACATGCACTGACACACCCGGGTACATGCAGTGATCACACCCGGGTACGTGCAGTGATCACACCCGGGTACGTGCCGTGATCACACTCGGATACATGCAATGATCACACCCGGGTACATGCAGTGATCACACCCGGGTGCGTGCAGTGATCACACCCGGGTACGTGCAGTGATCACACCCGGGTATGTGCAGTGATCACACCCGGGAATGTGCAGTGATCACACCCGGGTACGTGCAGTGATCACACCCGGGTACGTACAGTGATCACACCTGGGTACGCGTAGTGATCGCACCCGGGTACGCGTAGTGATCGCACCCGGTTACGTGCAGTGATCACACCCGGATACGGGCAGTGATCAAACCCGGGTACGTGCAGTGATCACACCCGGGTACGTGCAATGATCACACCCGGGTACGTGCAGTGATCACACCCGTGTACGTGCAGTGATCACACCCGGGTACGTGCAGTGATCACACCCGGGTACGTGCATTGATCACACTCGGGTACGTGCAGTGATCACACCCGGGTACGTGCAGTTATCACACTCAGGTACGTGCAGTGATCACACCCGGGTACGTGCAGTGATCACACCCGGGTACGTGCAGTGATCACACCCGGGTACGTGCAGTGATCACACCCGGGTACGTGCAGTGATCACACCTGGGTATGTGCAGTGATCACACCTGGCTACGTGCAGTGATCACACCAGGCTACATGCAGTGATCACACCCGGGTACGTGTACTGATCACACCCAGGTACGTGCAGTTATCACACCCAGGTACGTGCAGTGATCACACCTGGGTACGTGCAGTGATCACACCAGGGTACGTGCGTTGATCACACCTGGGTACGCGCATTGATCACACCCGGGTACATGCATTGATCACACCCGGGTACGTGCAGTGATCACACCCAGGGTACGTGCATTGATCACACCCGGGTACGTGCATTGATCACACCCGGGTACGTGCAGTGATCACACCCGGGTACGTGCAGTGATCACACCCGGATACGTGCAGTGATCACTCCCGGGTACGTGCAGTGATCACACCCGGGTACTTGCATTGATCACACCTGGGTACGCGCATTGATCACACCTGGGTACGTGCATTGATCACACCCGGATACGTGCAGTGATCACACCAGGGTACGTGCATTGATCACACCCGGGTACGTGCATTGATCACACCCGGATACGTGCATTGATCACACCCGGATACGTGCTTTGATCACACTCGGGTACGTGCAGTGATCACACTCGGGTACGTGCAGTGATCACACTCGGGTACGTGCAGTGATCACACCTGGGTACGTGCCGTGATCGCACCCGGGTACGTGCAATGATCACACCTGGGTTCGTGCAGTGATCACACCCGGGTACGTGCAATGATCACGCCTGGGTACGTGCAGTGATCACACCTGTGTATGTGCAGTGATCACACCCGGGTACATGTAGTGATCACACCCGGATACATGCAATGATCACACTCGGGAATGTGCAATGATCACACCCGGGTACGTGCAGTGATCACACCCGGGTACGTGCAGTGATCACACTCGGGTATGTGCAGTGATCACACCCGTGTACGTGCAGTGATCAGACCCGGGTACGTGTAGTGATCATACCCGGGTACGTGCCGTGATCACACCCGGGTACGTGCAGTGATCACACCCGGATACGTGCAGTGATCACACCCGGGTACGTGCAGTGATCACACCCGGGTACGTGCAGTGATCACACCCGGGTACGTGCCGTGATCACACTCGGATACATGCACTGACACACCCGGGTACATGCAGTGATCACACCCGGGTGCGTGCAGTGATCACACCCGGGTACGTGCAGTGATCACACCCGGGTACGAGCAGTGATCACACCCGGGAATGTGCAGTGATCACACCCGGGTACGTGCAGTGATCACACACGGGTACGTGCAGTGATCACACTCGGGTACGTGCAGTGATCACACCCGTGTACGTGCAGTGATCACACCCGGGTACGTGTAGTGATCATACCCGGGTATGTGCAGTGATCACACCCGGGTACGTGCAGTGATCACACCCGGGTATTGGCAGTGATCACACCCGGGTACGTGCAGTGACACACCCGGGTACATGCAGTGATCACACCCGGGTACGTGCAGTGCTCACACTCGGGTACGTGTAGTGATGACACTCAGGTCCGTGCAGTGATCGCACCCGGGTATGGGCAGTGATCACACCCGGGTACGTGCAGTGATCACACCCGGGTACGTGCAGTGATCACACCCGGGTATGTGCAGTGATCACACTCGTGTACGTGCAGTGATCAAACCATGGTACGTGCAATGATCACACCCGGGTACGTGCAGTGATCACACCCAGGTACGTGCAGTACTCACACCCGGGTACGTGCAGTGATCACACCCGGGTACGTGCAGTGATCACACCCGGGTACGTGCAGTGATCACACTCGTGTACGTGCAGTGATCACACCCGGGTACGTGCAATGATCACACCAGGGTACGTGCAGTGATCACACCCGGGTACGTGCAGTACTCACACCCGGGTACGTGCAGTGATCACACCCGGGTACGTGCAGTGATCACACCCGGGTACGTGCATTGATCACACCCGGGTACGTGCAGTGATCACACCCGGGTACGTGCAGTTATCACACTCAGGTACGTGCAGTGATCACACCCGGGTACGTGCAGTGATCACACCCGGGTACGTGCAGTGATCACACCCGGGTACGTGCAGTGATCACACCCGGGTACGTGCAGTGATCACACCTGGGTACGTGCAGTGATCACACCTGGCTACGTGCAGTGATCACACCAGGCTACATGCAGTGATCACACCCGGGTACGTGCCGTGATCAGACCCAGGTACGTGCAGTTATCACACCCAGGTACGTGCAGTGATCACACCCGGGTACGTGCAGTGATCACACCCGGGTACGTGCAGTGATCACACCCGGGTACGCGCAGTGATCACACCAGGGTACGTGCATTGATCACACCCGGGTACGTGCATTGATCACACCCGGATACGTGCTTTGATCACACTCGGGTACGTGCAGTGATCACACTCGGGTACGTGCAGTGATCACACTCGGGTACGTGCAGTGATCACACCTGGGTACGTGTCGTGATCACACCAGGGTACGTGCAGTGATCACCCCAGGGTACGTGCAGTGATCACACCCGGGTACGTGCAGTGATCACACTCGCGTACGTGCAGTGATCACACCAGGGTACGTGCAGTGATCGCACCCGGGTACGTGCAATGATCACACCTGGGTTCGTGCAGTGATCACACCCGGGTACGTGCAATGATCACACCTGGGTACGTGCAGTGATCACACCTGTGTATGTGCAGTGATCACACCCGGGTACATGTAGTGATCACACCCGGATACATGCAATGATCACACTCGGGAATGTGCAATGATCACACCCGGGTACGTGCAGTGATCACACCCGGGTACGTGCAGTGATCACACTCGGGTATGTGCAGTGATCACACTCGGGTATGTGCAGTGATCACACCCGTGTACGTGCAGTGATCACACCCGGGTACGTGCCGTGATCACACTCGGATACATGCAATGATCACACCTGGGTACATACAGTGATCACACCCGGGTGCGTGCAGTGATCACACCCGGGTACGTGCAGTGATCACACCCGGGTATGTGCAGTGATCACACCCGGGAATGTGCAGTGATCACACCCGGGTACGTGCAGTGATCACACCCGGGTACGTGCAGTGATCACACCTGGGTACGCGTAGTGATCGCACCCGGGTACGCGTAGTGATCGCACCCGGGTACGTGCAGTGATCACACCCGGGTACGGGCAGTGATCACACCCGGGTACGTGCAGTGATCACACCCGGGTACGTGCAGTGATCACACCCGTGTATGTGCAGTGATCACACCCGGGTATGTGCAGTGATCACACTCGTGTACGTGCAGTGATCACACCCGGGTACGTGCAATGATCACACCCGGGTACGTGCAGTGATCACACCCGTGTACGTGCAGTGATCACACCCGGGTACGTGCAGTGATCACACCCGGGTACGTGCATTGATCACACTCGGGTACGTGCAGTGATCACACCCGGGTACGTGCAGTTATCACACTCAGGTACGTGCAGTGATCACACCCGGGTACGTGCAGTGATCACACCCGGGTACGTGCAGTGATCACACCCGGGTACGTGCAGTAATCACACCTGGGTACGTGCAGTGATCACACCTGGCTACGTGCAGTGATCACACCAGGCTACATGCAGTGATCACACCCGGGTACGTGTACTGATCACACCCAGGTACGTGCAGTTATCACACCCAGGTACGTGCAGTGGTCTCACCTGGGTACGTGCAGTGATCACACCAGGGTACGTGCGTTGATCACACCTGGGTACGCGCATTGATCACACCCGGGTACATGTATTGATCACACCCGGGTACGTGCAGTGATCACACCCAGGGTACGTGCATTGATCACACCCGGGTACGTGCATTGATCACACCCGGGTACGTGCAGTGATCACACCCGGGTACGTGCAGTGATCACACCCGGATACGTGCAGTGATCACTCCCGGGTACGTGCAGTGATCACACCCGGGTACGTGCAGTAATCACACCTGGGTACGCGCATTGATCACACCTGGGTACGTGCATTGATCACACCCGGATACGTGCAGTGATCACACCAGGGCACGTGCATTGATCACACCCGGGTACGTGCATTGATCACACCCGGGTACGTGCATTGATCACACCCGGATACGTGCTTTGATCACACCCGGGTACGTGCAGTGATCACACTCGGGTACGTGCAGTGATCACACTCGGGTACGTGCAGTGATCACACCTGGGTACGTGCCGTGATCGCACCCGGGTACGTGCAATGATCACACCTGGGTTCGTGCAGTGATCACACCCGGGTACGTGCAATGATCACGCCTGGGTACGTGCAGTGATCACACCTGTGTATGTGCAGTGATCACACCCGGGTACATGTAGTGATCACACCCGGATACATGCAATGATCACACTCGGGAATGTGCAATGATCACACCCGGGTACGTGCAGTGATCACACCCGGGTACATGTAGTGATCACACCCGGATACATGCAATGATCACACTCGGGAATGTGCAATGATCACACCCGGGTACGTGCAGTGATCACACCCGTGTACGTGCAGTGATCACACCCGGGTACGTGCCGTGATCACACTCGGATACATATAATGATCACACCCGGGTACATGCAGTGATCACACCCGGGTGCGTGCAGTGATCACACCCGGGTACGTGCAGTGATCACACCCGGGTATGTGCAGTGATCACACCCGGGAATGTGCAGTGATCACACCCGGGTACGTGCAGTGATCACACCCGGGTACGTGCAGTGATCACACCTGGGTACGCGTAGTGATCGCACCCGGGTACGCGTAGTGATCGCACCCGGTTACGTGCAGTGATCACACCCGGGTACGTGCAGTAATCACACCTGGGTATGTGCAGTGATCACACCTGGCTACGTGCAGTGATCACACCAGGCTACATGCAGTGATCACACCCGGGTACGTGTACTGATCACACCCAGGTACGTGCAGTTATCACACCCAGGTACGTGCAGTGGTCACACCTGGGTACGTGCAGTGATCACACCAGGGTACGTGCGTTGATCACACCTGGGTACGCGCATTGATCACACCCGGGTACATGCATTGATCACACCCGGGTAAGTGCAGTGATCACACCCAGGGTACGTGCATTGATCACACCCGGGTACGTGCATTGATCACACCCGGGTACGTGCAGTGATCACACCCGGGTACGTGCAGTGATCACACCCGGATACGTGCAGTGATCACTCCCGGGTACGTGCAGTGATCACACCCGGGTACTTGCATTGATCACACCTGGGTACGCGCATTGATCACACCTGGGTACGTGCATTGATCACACCCGGATACGTGCAGTGATCACACCAGGGTACGTGCATTGATCACACCCGGGTACGTGCATTGATCACACCCGGATACGTGCATTGATCACACCCGGATACATGCTTTGATCACACTCGGGTACGTGCAGTGATCACACTCGGGTACGTGCAGTGATCACACTCGGGTACGTGCAGTGATCACACCTGGGTACGTGCCGTGATCGCACCCGGGTACGTGCAATGATCACACCTGGGTTCGTGCAGTGATCACACCCGGGTACGTGCAATGATCACGCCTGGGTACGTGCAGTGATCACACCTGTGTATGTGCAGTGATCACACCCGGGTACATGTAGTGATCACACCCGGATACATGCAATGATCACACTCGGGAACGTGCAATGATCACACCCGGGTACGTGCAGTGATCACACCCGGGTACGTGCAGTGATCACACTCGGGTATGTGCAGTGATCACACCCGTGTACGTGCAGTGATCAGACCCGGGTACGTGTAGTGATCATACCCGGGTACGTGCCGTGATCACACCCGGGTACGTGCAGTGATCACACCCGGATACGTGCAGTGATCACACCCGGGTACGTGCAGTGATCACACCCGGGTACGTGCAGTGATCACACCCGGGTACGTGCCGTGATCACACTCGGATACATGCACTGACACACCCGGGTACATGCAGTGATCACACCCGGGTGCGTGCAGTGATCACACCCGGGTACGTGCAGTGATCACACCCGGGTACGAGCAGTGATCACACCCGGGAATGTGCAGTGATCACACCCGGGTACGTGCAGTGATCACACCCGGGTACGTGCAGTGATCACACCCGGGTACGTGCAGTGATCACACCTGGGTACGCGTAGTGATCGCACCCGGGTACGCGTAGTGATCGCACCCGGGTACGTGTAGTGATCGCACCCGGGTACGTGTAGTGATCGCACCCGGGTACGTGCAGTGATCACACCCGGGTACGCGTAGTGATCGCACCCGTGTACGTGCAGTGATCACACCTGGGTACGTGCAGTGATCACACCCGGGTACGTGCAGTAATCACACCCGGGTACGTGTAGTGATCACACTCGGGTAAGTGTAGTGATCACACCTGGGTACGTGCAGTGATTACACTTGGGTACGTGTAGTGATCACACCCGGGTACGTGCAGTGATCACACCCGGGTACGTGCAGTGATCACACCAGGGTACGTGCAGTGATCACACCCGGGTACGTGTACTGATCACACCCGGGTACGTGCAGTGATCACACCCGGGTACGTGCAGTGATCACACCCGGGAACGAGCAGTGATCACACCCGGGTACGTGCAGTGATCACACCCGGGTACGTGCAGTGATCACACCCGGGTACGTGCAGTGATCACACCCGGGTACGTGCAGTGATCACACCCGGGTACATGCCGTGATCACACTCGGATACATGCAATGATCACACCCGGGTACATGCAGTGATCACACCCGGGTACGTGCAGTGATCACACCCGGGTACGTGCTGTGATCACACCCGGGTACGTGCAGTGATCAGACCTGGGTACGCGTAGTAATCGCACCCGGGTACGTGTAGTGATCACACCCGGGTACGCGTAGTGATCGCACCCGGGTACGTGCAGTGATCACACCCGGGTGCGTGCAGTGATCACACCCGGGTACGTGCAGTGATCACACAGGGTACGTGCAGTGATCGCACCCGGGTACGTGCAATGATCACACCTGGGTTCGTGCAGTGATCACACCCGGGTACGTGCAGTGATCACACCCGGATACGTGCAGTGATCACACCCGGGTACGTGCAGTGATCACACCCGGGTACGTGCAGTGATCACACCCGGGTACGTGCCGTGATCACACTCGGATACATGCACTGACACACCCGGGTACATGCAGTGATCACACCCGGGTACGTGCAGTGATCACACCCGGGTACGTGCCGTGATCACACTCGGATACATGCAATGATCACACCCGGGTACATGCAGTGATCACACCCGGGTGCGTGCAGTGATCACACCCGGGTACGTGCAGTGATCACACCCGGGTATGTGCAGTGATCACACCCGGGAATGTGCAGTGATCACACCCGGGTACGTGCAGTGATCACACCCGGGTACGTACAGTGATCACACCTGGGTACGCGTAGTGATCGCACCCGGGTACGCGTAGTGATCGCACCCGGTTACGTGCAGTGATCACACCCGGATACGGGCAGTGATCAAACCCGGGTACGTGCAGTGATCACACCCGGGTACGTGCAATGATCACACCCGGGTACGTGCAGTGATCACACCCGTGTACGTGCAGTGATCACACCCGGGTACGTGCAGTGATCACACCCGGGTACGTGCATTGATCACACTCGGGTACGTGCAGTGATCACACCCGGGTACGTGCAGTTATCACACTCAGGTACGTGCAGTGATCACACCCGGGTACGTGCAGTGATCACACCCGGGTACGTGCAGTGATCACACCCGGGTACGTGCAGTGATCACACCCGGGTACGTGCAGTGATCACACCTGGGTATGTGCAGTGATCACACCTGGCTACGTGCAGTGATCACACCAGGCTACATGCAGTGATCACACCCGGGTACGTGTACTGATCACACCCAGGTACGTGCAGTTATCACACCCAGGTACGTGCAGTGATCACACCTGGGTACGTGCAGTGATCACACCAGGGTACGTGCGTTGATCACACCTGGGTACGCGCATTGATCACACCCGGGTACATGCATTGATCACACCCGGGTACGTGCAGTGATCACACCCAGGGTACGTGCATTGATCACACCCGGGTACGTGCATTGATCACACCCGGGTACGTGCAGTGATCACACCCGGGTACGTGCAGTGATCACACCCGGATACGTGCAGTGATCACTCCCGGGTACGTGCAGTGATCACACCCGGGTACTTGCATTGATCACACCTGGGTACGCGCATTGATCACACCTGGGTACGTGCATTGATCACACCCGGATACGTGCAGTGATCACACCAGGGTACGTGCATTGATCACACCCGGGTACGTGCATTGATCACACCCGGATACGTGCATTGATCACACCCGGATACGTGCTTTGATCACACTCGGGTACGTGCAGTGATCACACTCGGGTACGTGCAGTGATCACACTCGGGTACGTGCAGTGATCACACCTGGGTACGTGCCGTGATCGCACCCGGGTACGTGCAATGATCACACCTGGGTTCGTGCAGTGATCACACCCGGGTACGTGCAATGATCACGCCTGGGTACGTGCAGTGATCACACCTGTGTATGTGCAGTGATCACACCCGGGTACATGTAGTGATCACACCCGGATACATGCAATGATCACACTCGGGAATGTGCAATGATCACACCCGGGTACGTGCAGTGATCACACCCGGGTACGTGCAGTGATCACACTCGGGTATGTGCAGTGATCACACCCGTGTACGTGCAGTGATCAGACCCGGGTACGTGTAGTGATCATACCCGGGTACGTGCCGTGATCACACCCGGGTACGTGCAGTGATCACACCCGGATACGTGCAGTGATCACACCCGGGTACGTGCAGTGATCACACCCGGGTACGTGCAGTGATCACACCCGGGTACGTGCCGTGATCACACTCGGATACATGCACTGACACACCCGGGTACATGCAGTGATCACACCCGGGTGCGTGCAGTGATCACACCCGGGTACGTGCAGTGATCACACCCGGGTACGAGCAGTGATCACACCCGGGAATGTGCAGTGATCACACCCGGGTACGTGCAGTGATCACACCCGGGTACGTGCAGTGATCACACCCGGGTACGTGCAGTGATCACACCTGGGTACGCGTAGTGATCGCACCCGGGTACGCGTAGTGATCGCACCCGGGTACGTGTAGTGATCACACCCGGGTACGTGTAGTGATCGCACCCGGGTACGTGCAGTGATCATACCCGGGTACGCGTAGTGATCGCACCCGTGTACGTGCAGTGATCACACCTGGGTACGTGCAGTGATCACACCCGGGTACGTGCAGTAATCACACCCGGGTACGTGTAGTGATCACACTCGGGTAAGTGTAGTGATCACACCTGGGTACGTGCAGTGATTACACTTGGGTACGTGTAGTGATCACACCCGGGTACGTGCAGTGATCACACCCGGGTACGTGCAGTGATCACACCAGGGTACGTGCAGTGATCACACCCGGGTACGTGTACTGATCACACCCGGGTACGTGCAGTGATCACACCCGGGTACGTGCAGTGACCACACCCGGGAACGAGCAGTGATCACACCCGGGTACGTGCAGTGATCACACCCGGGTACGTGCAGTGATCACACCCGGGTACGTGCAGTGATCACACCCGGGTACATGCCGTGATCACACTCGGATACATGCAATGATCACACCCGGGTACATGCAGTGATCACACCCGGGTACGTGCAGTGATCACACCCGGGTACGTGCTGTGATCACACCCGGGTACGTGCAGTGATCAGACCTGGGTACGCGTAGTGATCGCACCCGGGTACGTGTAGTGATCACACCCGGGTACGCGTAGTGATCGCACCCGGGTACGTGCAGTGATCACACCCGGGTGCGTGCAGTGATCACACTCGCGTACGTGCAGTGATCACACAGGGTACGTGCAGTGATCGCACCCGGGTACGTGCAATGATCACACCTGGGTTCGTGCAGTGATCACACCCGGGTACATGCAGTGATCACACCCGGATACGTGCAGTGATCACACGCGGGTACGTGCAGTGATCACACCCGGGTACGTGCAGTGATCACACCCGGGTACGTGCCGTGATCACACTCGGATACATGCACTGACACACCCGGGTACATGCAGTGATCACACCCGGGTGCGTGCAGTGATCACACCCGGGTACGTGCAGTGATCACACCCGGGTACGAGCAGTGATCACACCCGGGAATGTGCAGTGATCACACCCGGGTACGTGCAGTGATCACACCCGGGTACGTGCAGTGATCACACCCGGGTACGTGCAGTGATCACACCTGGGTACGTGTAGTGATCGCACCCGGGTACGCGTAGTGATCGCACCCGGGTACGTGTAGTGATCACACCCGGGTACGTGTAGTGATCGCACCCGGGTACGTGCAGTGATCACACCCGGGTACGCGTAGTGATCGCACCCGTGTACGTGCAGTGATCACACCTGGGTACGTGCAGTGATCACACCCGGGTACGTGCAGTAATCACACCCGGGTACGTGTAGTGATCACACTCGGGTAAGTGTAGTGATCACACCTGGGTACGTGCAGTGACTACACTTGGGTACGTGTAGTGATCACACCCGGGTACGTGCAGTGATCACACCCGGGTACATGCAGTGATCACACCAGGGTACGTGCAGTGATCACACCCGGGTACGTGTACTGATCACACCCGGGTACGTGCAGTGATCACACCCGGGTACGTGCAGTGATCACACCCGGGAACGAGCAGTGATCACACCCGGGTACGTGCAGTGATCACACCCGGGTACATGCCGTGATCACACTCGGATACATGCAATGATCACACCCGGGTACATGCAGTGATCCCACCCGGGTACGTGCAGTGATCACACCCGGGTACGTGCTGTGATCACACCCGGATACGTGCAGTGATCAGACCTGGGTACGCGTAGTGATCGCACCCGGGTACGTGTAGTGATCACACCCGGGTACGCGTAGTGATCGCACCCGGGTACGTGCAGTGATCACACCCGGGTGCGTGCAGTGATCTCACTCGCGTACGTGCAGTGATCACACAGGGTACGTGCAGTGATCGCACCCGGGTACGTGCAATGATCACACCTGGGTTCATGCAGTGATCACACCCGGGTACGTGCAATGATCACACCTGGGTACGTGCAGTGATCACACCTAAGTATGTGCAGTGATCACACCCGGGTACATGTAGTGATCACACCCGGATACATGCAATGATCACACTCGGGAATGTGCAATGATCACACCCGGGTACGTGCAGTGATCACACCCGGGTACGTGCAGTGATCACACCCGGGTACGTGCAGTGATCACTCCTGGGTACGCGTAGTGATCGCACCCGGGTACGTGCAGTGATCACACCCGGGTACGCGTAGTGATCGCACCCGGGTACGTACAGTGATCACACCCGAGTAAGTGCAGTGATCACACCCGGGTACGTGCAGTAATCACACCCGGGTGCGTGCAGTGATCACACTCGCGTACGTGCAGTGATCACACAGGGTACGTGCAGTGATCGCACCCGGGTACGTGCAATGATCACACCTGGGTTCGTGCAGTGATCACACCCGGGTACGTGCAATGATCACACCTGGGTACGTGCAGTGATCACACCTAAGTATGTGCAGTGATCACACCCGGGTACATGTAGTGATGACACCCGGATACATGCAATGATCACACTCGGGAATGTGCAATGATCACACCCGGGTACGTGCAGTGATCACACCCGGGTACGTGCAGTGATCACACCCGGGTACGTGCAGTGATCACACCTGGGTACGCGTAGTGATCGCACCCGGGTACGTGCAGTGATCACACCCGGGTACGCGTAGTGATCGCACCCGGGTACGTACAGTGATCACACCCGAGTAAGTGCAGTGATCACACCCGGGTACGTGCAGTAATCTCACCCGGGTACGTGTAGTGATCACACTCGGGTAAGTGTAGTGATCACACCCGGGTACGTGCAGTGATCACACCCGGGTACGTGCAGTGATCACACCCGGGTACGTGCAGTGATCACACCCGGGTACGTGTACTGATCACACCCGGGTACGTGCAGTGATCACACCCGGGTACGTGCAGTGATCACACCCGGGAATGTGCAGTGATCACACCCGGGTACGTGCAGTGATCACACTCGGGTACGTGCAGTGATCATACCCGGGTACGTGAAGTGATCACACCCGTGTACGTGCAGTGATCACACCCGGGTACGTGCAGTGATCACACCCGGGTGCGTGTAGTGATCACACCAGGGTACGTGCAATGATCACACCGGGGTACGTGTAGTGATCACACCCGGGTACGTGTAGTGATCACACCAGGGTACGTGCAATGATCACACCAGGGTACGTGTAGTGATCACACCCGGGTACGTGTAGTGATCACACCCGGGTACGTGCAGTGATCACACCCGGGTACGTGTAGTGATCACACCGGGGTCCGTCCAGTGATCACACCCGGGTACGTGTAGTGATCACACCCAGATACTTGCAATGATCACACTCGGGAATGTGCAGTGATCACACCCGGGTACGTGCAGTGATCACACTCGTGTATGTGCAGTGATCACACCCGTGTACGTGCAGTGATCACACCCGGGTACGTGTAGTGATCATACCCGGGTATGTGCAGTGATCACACCCGGGTACGTGCAGTGATCACACCCGGGTATGGGCAGTGATCACACCCGGGTACGTGCAGTGACACACCCGGGTACATGCAGTGATCACACCCGGGTACGTGCAGTGCTCACACTCGGGTACGTGTAGTGATGA
The DNA here is from genome assembly GCF_047496885.1 of Scyliorhinus torazame. Taxonomy (NCBI): domain Eukaryota; kingdom Metazoa; phylum Chordata; class Chondrichthyes; order Carcharhiniformes; family Scyliorhinidae; genus Scyliorhinus; species Scyliorhinus torazame. The sequence goes on along the minus strand of NC_092736.1, from coordinate 30,810,088 downwards.
CACTCGGGTCCGTGCAGTGATCACACCCGGGTATGGGCAGTGATCACACCCGGGTACGTGCAGTGATCACACCCGGGTACGTGCAGTGATCACACCCGGGTATGTGCAGTGCTCACACTCGTGTACGTGCAGTGATCACACCCGGGTACGTGCAGTGATCACACCCGGGTACGTGCAGTGATCACACCCAGGTACGTGCAGTACTCACACCCGGGTACGTGCAGTGATCAAACCCGGGTACGTGCAGTGATCACACCCGGGTACGTGCAGTGATCACACCCGGGTATGTGCAGTGATCACACACGTGTACGTGCAGTGATCACACCCGGGTACGTGCAATGATCACACCAGGGTACGTGCAGTGATCACACCCGGGTACGTGCAGTACTCACACCCGGGTACGTGCAGTGATCACACCCGGGTACGTGCAGTGATCACACCCGGGTACGTGCATTGATCACACCCGGGTACGTGCAGTGATCACACCCGGGTACGTGCAGTTATCACACTCAGGTACGTGCAGTGATCACACCCGGGTACATGCAGTGATCACACCCGGGTACGTGCAGTGATCACACCCGGGTACGTGCAGTGATCACACCCGGGTACGTGCAGTGATCACACCCGGGTAGGTGCAGTGATCACAACTGGCTACGTGCAGTGATCACACCAGGCTACATGCAGTGATCACACCCGGGTACGTGCCGTGATCAGACCCAGGTACGTGCAGTTATCACACCCAGGTACGTGCAGTGATCACACCTGTGTACGTGCAGTGATCACACCCGGGTACGTGCATTGATCACACCTGGGTACGTGCAGTGATCACACCCGGGTACGTGCAGTGATCACACCCGGGTACGTGCAGTGACCACACCCGGGTACGTGCAGTGATCACACCCGGATACGTGCAGTGATCACTCCCGGGTACGTGCAGTGATCACACCCGGGTACGTGCGTTGATCACACCTGGGTACGTGCATTGATCACACCCGGATACGTGCAGTGATCACACCCGGGTACGTGCAGTGATCACACCAGGGTACGTGCATTGATCACACCCGGGTACGTGCATTGTTCACACCCGGATACGTGCTTTGATCACACTCGGGTACGTGCAGTGATCACACTCGGGTACGTGCAGTGATCACACTCGGGTACGTGCAGTGATCACACCTGGGTACGTGTCGTGATCACACCAGGGTACGTGCAGTGATCACCCCAGGGTACGTGCAGTGATCACACCCGGGTACGTGCAGTGATCACACTCGTGTACGTGCAGTGATCACACCAGGGTACGTGCAGTGATCGCACCCGGGTACGTGCAATGATCACACATGGGTTCGTGCAGTGATCACACCCGGGTACGTGCAATGATCACACCTGGGTACGTGCAGTGATCACACCTGTGTATGTGCAGTGATCACACCCGGGTACATGTAGTGATCACACCCATATACATGCAATGATCACACTCGGGAATGTGCAATGATCACACCCGGGTACGTGAAGTGATCACACCCGGGTACGTGCAGTGATCACACTCGGGTATGTGCAGTGCTCACACTCGGGTATGTGTAGTGAAGACACTCGGGTCCGTGCAGTGATCACACCCGGGTACGTGCAGTGATCACACCCGGGTATGGGCAGTGATCACACCCGGGTACGTGCAGTGATCACACCTGGGTACGTGCAGTGATCACACCCGTGTATGTGCAGTGATCACACCCGGGTATGTGCAGTGATCACACTCGTGTACGTGCAGTGATCACACCCGGGTACGTGCAATGATCACACCCGGGTATGTGCAGTGATCACACCCGGGTACGAGCAGTACTCGCACCCGGGTACTTGCAGTGATCACACCCGGGTACGTGCAGTGATCACACCCGGGTACGTGCATTGATCACACCCGTGTACGTGCAGTGATCACACCCGGGTACGTGCAGTTATCACACTCAGGTACGTGCAGTGATCACACCCGGGCACGTGCAGTGATCACACCCGGGTATGTGCAGTGATCACACCCGGTTACGTGCAGTGATCACACCCGGGTACGTGCAGTGATCACACCCGGGTACGTGCAGTGATCACACCAGGCGACATGCAGTGATCACACCCGGGTACTTGCCGTGATCAGACCCGGGTACGTGCAGTTATCACACCCAGGTACGTGCAGTGATCACACCTGGGTACGTGCAGTGATCACACCCGGGTACGTGCATTGATCACACCTGTGTACGTGCAGTGATCACACCCGGGTACGTGCAGTGATCACACCCGGATACGTGCAGTGATCACTCCCGGGTACGTGCAGTGATCACACCCGGGTACGTGCATTGATCACACCTGGGTACGTGCATTGATCACACCCGGATACGTGCAGTGATCACACCCGGGTACGTGCAGTGATCACACCAGGGCACGTGCATTGATCACACCCGGGTACGTGAATTGATCACACACGGATACGTGCTTTGATCACACACGGGTACGTGCAGTGATCACACTCGGGTACGTGCAGTGATCACACTCGGGTACGTGCAGTGATCACACCCGGGTACGTGCAGTGATCACACTCGGGTACGTGCAGTGATCACACCCGGGTACGTGCAGTGATCATACCCGGGTACGTGAAGTGATCACACCCGTGTACGTGCAGTGATCACACCCGGGTACGTGCAGTGATCACACCCGGGTGCGTGTAGTGATCACACCGGGGTCCGTCCAGTGATCACACCCGGGTACGTGTAGTGATCACACCTGGATACATGCAATGATCACACTCGGGAATGTGCAGTGATCACACCCGGGTACGTGCAGTTATCACACACGGGTACGTGCAGTGATCACACTCGGGTATGTGCAGTGATCACACCCGTGTACGTGCAGTGATCACACCCGGGTACGTGTAGAGATTATACCCGGGTATGTGCAGTGATCACACTCGTGTACGTGCAGTGATCACACCCGGGTACGTGCAATGATCACACCCGGGTACGTGCAGTGATCACACCCAGGTACGTCCAGTACTCACACCCGGGTACGTGCAGTGATCACACCCGGGTACGTGCAGTGATCACACCAGGGTACGTGCAGTGATCACACCCGGGTATGTGCAGTGATCACACACGTGTACGTGCAGTGATCACACCCGGGTACGTGCAATGATCACACCAGGGTACGTGCAGTGATCACACCCGGGTACGTGCAGTACTCACACCCGGGTACGTGCAGTGATCACACCCGGGTACGTGCAGTGATCACACCCGGGTACGTGCATTGATCACACCCGGGTACGTGCAGTGATCACACCCGGGTACGTGCAGTTATCACACTCAGGTACGTGCAGTGATCACACCCGGTTACGTGCAGTGATCACACCCGGGTACGTGCAGTGATCACACCCGGGTACGTGCAGTGATCACACCTGGGTACGTGCAGTGATCACACCTGGCTACGTGCAGTGATCACACCAGGCTACATGCAGTGATCACACCCGGGTACGTGCCGTGATCAGACCCAGGTACGTGCAGTTATCACACCCAGGTACGTGCAGTGATCACACCTGGGTACGTGCAGTGATCACACCCGGGTACGTGCATTGATCACACCTGGGTACGTGCAGCGATCACACCCGGGTACGTGCAGTGATCACACCCGGGTACGTGCAGTGATCACACCCGGGTACGTGCAGTGATCACACCCGGATACGTGCAGTGATCACTCCCGGGTACGTGCAGTGATCACACCCGGGTACGTGCATTGATCACACCTGGGTACGTGCATTGATCACACCCGGATACGTGCAGTGATCACACCCGGGTACGTGCAGTGATCACACCATGGTACGTGCATTGATCACACCCGGGTACGTGCATTGATCACACCCGGATACGTGCTTTGATCACACTCGGGTACGTGCAGTGATCACACTCGGGTACGTGCAGTGATCACACTCGGGTACGTGCAGTGATCACACCTGGGTACGTGTCGTGATCACACCAGGGTACGTGCAGTGATCACCCCAGGGTACGTGCAGTGATCACACCCGGGTACGTGCAGTGATCACACTCGCGTACGTGCAGTGATCACACCAGGGTACGTGCAGTGATCGCACCCGGGTACGTGCAATGATCACACCTGGGTTCGTGCAGTGATCACACCCGGGTACATGCAATGATCACACCTGGGTACGTGCAGTGATCACACCTGTGTATGTGCAGTGATCACACCCGGGTACATGTAGTGATCACACCCGGATACATGCAATGATCACACTCGGGAATGTGCAATGATCACACCCGGGTACGTGCAGTGATCACACCCGGGTACGTGCAGTGATCACACTCGGGTATGTGCAGTGCTCACACTCGGGTATGTGTAGTGATGACACTCGGGTCCGTGCAGTGATCACACCCGGGTACGTGCAGTGATCACACCCGGGTATGGGCAGTGATCACACCCGGGTACGTGCAGTGATCACACCTGGGTACGTGCAGTGATCACACCCGTGTATGTGCAGTGATCACACCCGGGTATGTGCAGTGATCACACTCATGTACGTGCAGTGATCACACCCGGGTACGTGCAATGATCACACCCGGGTATGTGCAGTGATCACACCCGGGTACGTGCAGTACTCGCACCCGGGTACATGCAGTGATCACACCCGGGTACGTGCAGTGATCACACCCGGGTACGTGCATTGATCACACCCGGGTACGTGCCGTGATCAGACCTGGGTACGTGCAGTTATCACACCCGGGTACATGCAGTGATCACACCCGGGTACGTGCAGTGATCACACCCGGGTACGTGCATTGATCACACCCGGGTACGTGCCGTGATCAGACCCGGGTACGTGCAGTGATCACACCCGGGTACGTGCATTGATCACACCCGGGTACGTGCCGTGATCAGACCCGGGTACGTGCAGTTATCACACCCGGGTACGTGCAGTGATCACACTCGGGTACGTGCAGTGATCACACCCGGGTACGTGCATTGATCACACCTGGGTACGTGCAGTGATCACACCCGGGTACGTGCAGTGATCACACCCGGGTACGTGCAGTGATCACACCCGGGTACGTGCAGTGATCACACCCGGATACGTGCAGTGATCACTCCCGGGTACGTGCAGTGATCACACCCGGGTACGTGCATTGATCACACCCGGATACGTGCAGTGATCACACCCGGGTACGTGCAGTGATCACACCAGGGCACGTGCATTGATCACACCCGGGTACGTGAATTGATCACACCCGGATACGTGCTTTGATCACACTCGGGTACGTGCAGTGGTCACACTCGGGTACGTGCAGTGATCACACTCGGGTACGTGCAGTGATCACACCTGGGTACGTGTCGTGATCACACCAGGGTACGTGCAGTGATCACCCCAGGGTACGTGCAGTGATCACACCCGGGTACGTGCAGTGATCACACTCGCGTACGTGCAGTGAACACACCAGGGTACGTGCAGTGATCGCACCCGGGTACGTGCAATGATCACACCTGGGTTTGTGCAGTGATCACACCCGGGTACGTGCAATGATCACACCTGGGTACGTGCAGTGATCAAACCTGTGTATGTGCAGTGATCACACCCGGGTACGTGCAGTGATCACACCCGGGTACGTGCAGTGATCACACCCGGGTACGTGCCGTCATCACACTCGGATACATGCAATGATCACACCCGGGTACATGCAGTGATCACTTCCGGGTGCGTGCAGTGATCACACCCGGGTATGTGCAGTGATCACACCCGGGTATGTGCAGTGATCACACCCGGGAATGTGCAGTGATCACACCCGGGTACGTGCAGTGATCACACCCGGGTACGTGCAGTGATCACACCTGGGTACGCGTAGTGATCGCACCCGGGTACGCGTAGTGATCGCACCCGGGTACGTGCAGTGATCACACCCGGGTACGGGCAGTGATCACACCCGGGTACGTGCAGTGATCACACCCGGGTACGTGCAGTGATCACACCCGTGTATGTGCAGTGATCACACCCGGGTATGTGCAGTGATCACACTCGTGTACGTGCAGTGATCACACCCGGGTACGTGCAATGATCACACCCGGGTACGTGCAGTGATCACACCCGTGTACGTGCAGTGATCACACCCGGTTACGTGCAGTGATCACACCCGGGTACGTGCATTGATCACACTCGGGTACGTGCAGTGATCACATCCGGGTACGTGCAGTTATCACACTCAGGTACGTGCAGTGATCACACCCGGGTACGTGCAGTGATCACACCCGGGTACGTGCTGTGATCACACCCGGGTACGTGCAGTGATCACACCCGGGTACGTGCAGTGATCACACCCGGGTACGTGCAGTAATCACACCTGGGTACGTGCAGTGATCACACCTGGCTACGTGCAGTGATCACACCAGGCTACATGCAGTGATCACACCCGGGTACGTGTACTGATCACACCCAGGTACGTGCAGTTATCACACCCAGGTACGTGCAGTGGTCACACCTGGGTACGTGCAGTGATCACACCAGGGTACGTGCATTGATCACACCTGGGTACGCGCATTGATCACACCCGGGTACGTGCATTGATCACACCCGGGTACGTGCAGTGATCACACCCAGGGTACGTGCATTGATCACACCCGGGTACGTGCATTGATCACACCCGGATACGTGCAGTGATCACACCCGGGTACGTGCAGTGATCACACCCGGATACGTGCAGTGATCACTCCTGGGTACGTGCAGTGATCACACCCGGGTACGTGCATTGATCACACCTGGGTACGCGCATTGATCACACCTGGGTACGTGCATTGATCACACCCGGATACGTGCAGTGATCACACCAGGGTACGTGCATTGATCACACCCGGGTACGTGCATTGATCACACCCGGGTACGTGCATTGATCACACCCGGATACGTGCTTTGATCACACTCGGGTACGTGCAGTGATCACACTCGGGTACGTGCAGTGATCACACTCGGGTATGTGCAGTGATCACACCTGGGTACGTGCCGTGATCGCACCCGGGTACGTGCAATGATCACACCTGGGTTCGTGCAGTGATCACACCCGGGTACGTGCAATGATCACGCCTGGGTACTTGCAGTGATCACACCTGTGTATGTGCAGTGATCACACCCGGGTACATGTAGTGATCACACCCGGACACATGCAATGATCACACTCGGGAATGTGCAATGATCACACCCGGGTACGTGCAGTGATCACACCCGGGTACGTGCAGTGATCACACTCGGGTATGTGCAGTGATCACACCCGTGTACGTGCAGTGATCATACCCGGGTACGTGTAGTGATCAAACCCGGGTACGTGCAGTGATCACACCCGGGTACGTGCAGTGATCACACCCGGATACGTGCAGTGATCACACCCGGGTACGTGCAGTGATCACACCCGGGTACGTGCAGTGATCACACCCGGGTACGTGCCGTGATCACAGTCGGATACATGCACTGACACACCCGGGTACATGCAGTGATCACACCCGGGTGCGTGCAGTGATTACACCCGGGTACGTGCCGTGATCACACCCGGGTACGTGCAGTGATCACACCCGGGAATGTGCAGTGATCACACCCGGGTACGTGCAGTGATCACACCCGGGTACGTGCAGTGATCACACCCGGGTACGTGCAGTGATCACACCTGGGTACGCGTAGTGATCGCATCCGGGTACGCGTAGTGATCGCACCCGGGTACGTGTAGTGATCACACCCGGGTACGTGTAGTGATCGCACCCGGGTACGTGCAGTGATCACACCCGGGTACGCGTAGTGATCGCACCCGTGTACGTGCAGTGATCACACCTGGGTACGTGCAGTGATCACACTCGGGTAAGTGTAGTGATCACACCTGGGTACGTGGAGTGATTACACTTGGGTACGTGTAGTGATCACACCCGGGTACGTGCAGTGATCACACCCGGGTACGTGCAGTGATCACACCAGGGTACGTGCAGTGATCACATCCGGGTACGTGTACTGATCACACCCGGGTACGTGCAGTGATCACACCCGGGTACGTGCAGTGATCACACCCGGGAACGTGCAGTGATCACACCCGGGTACGTGCAGTGATCACACCCGGGTACGTGCAGTGATCACACCCGGGTACGTGCAGTGATCACACCCGGGTACATGCCGTGATCACACTCGGATACATGCAATGATCACACCCGGGTACATGCAGTGATCACACCCGGGTACGTGCAGTGATCACACCCGGGTACGTGCAGTGATCACACCCCCGTACGTGCAGTGATCAGACCTGGGTACGCGTAGTGATCGCACCCGGGTACGTGTAGTGATCACACCCGGGTACGCGTAGTGATCGCACCCGGGTACGTGCAGTGATCACACCCGGGTGAGTGCAGTGATCACACTCGCGTACGTGCAGTGATCACACAGGGTACGTGCAGTGATCGCACCCGGGTACGTGCAATGATCACACCTGGGTTCGTGCAGTGATCACACCCGGGTACGTGCCATGATCACACCTGGGTACGGGCAGTGATCACACCTGTGTATGTGCAGTGATCGCTCCCGGGTACATGTAGTGATCACACTCGGGAATGTGCAATGATCACACCCGGGTACGTGCAGTGATCACACCCGGGTACGTGCAGTGATCACACCCGGGTACGTGCAGTGATCACACTCGGGTTTGTGCAGTGATCACACCCGGGTACGTGCAGTGATCACACTCGGGTACGTGCAGTGATCACACCCGGGTACGTGCAGTGATCACACCCGGATACGTGCAGTGATGACACCCGGGTACGTGCAGTGATCACACCCGGGTACGTGCAGTGATCACACCCAGGTACGTGCCGTGATCACACTCGGATACATGCAATGATCACACCCGGGTACCTGCAGTGATCACACCCGGGTACGTGCAGTGATCACACCCGGGTACGTGCAGTGATCACACCCGGGAATGTGCAGTGATCACACCCGGGTACGTGCAGTGATCACACCCGGGTACGTGCAGTGATCACACCCGGGTACGTGCAGTGATCACACCCGGGTACGTGCATTGATCACACCTGGGTACGCGTATTGATCGCACCCGGGTACGTGTAGTGATCACACCCGGGTACGTGTAGTGATCGCACCCGGGTACGTGCAGTGATCACACCCAGGTACGCGTAGTGATCGCACCCGTGTACGTGCAGTGATCACACCAGGGTACGTGCAGTGATCACACCCGGGTACGTGCAGTAATCACACCCGTGTACGTGTAGTGATCACACTCGGGTAAGTGTAGTGATCACACCCGGGTACGTACAGTGATCACACCAGGGTACGTGCAGTGATCACACCCGGGTACGTGTACTGATCACACCCGGGTACGTGCAGTGATCACACCCGGGTACGTGCAGTGATCACACCCGGGAACGTGCAGTGATCACACCCGGGTACGTGCAGTGATCACACCCGGGTACGTGCAGTGATCACACCCGGGTACGTGCAGTGATCACACCCGGGTACGTGCCGTGATCACACTCGGATACATGCAATGATCACACCCGGGTACCTGCAGTGATCACACCCGGGTACGTGCAGTGATCACACCCGGGTACGTGCAGTGATCACACCCGGGTACGTGCAGTGATCAGACCTGGGTACGCGTAGTGATCGCACCCGGGTACGTGTAGTGATCACACCCGGGTACGGGTAGTGATCGCACCCGGGTACGTGCAGTGATCAGACCCGAGTAAGTGCAGTGATCACACCCGGGTACGTGCAGTAATCACACCCGGGTACGTGTAGTGATCACACACGGGTAAGTATAGTGATCACACCTGGGTACGTGCAGTGATTACACTTGGGTACGTGTAGTGATCACACCCGGGTACGTGCAGTGATCACACCCGGGTACGTGCAGTGATCACACCCGGGTACGTGTACTGATCACACCCGGGTACGTGCAGTGATCACACTCGGGTACGTGCAGTGATCACACCCGAGTACGTGCAGTGATCACACCCGGGTACGTGAAGTGATCACACCCGTGTACGTGCAGTGATCACACCCGGGTACGTGCAGTGATCACACCTGGGTACGTGCATTGATCACACCTGGGTACGTGCATTGATCACACCTGGGTAAGTGCAGTGATCACACCCGGGTACGTGCAGTGATCACACCCGGGTACGTGCATTGATCACACTCGGGTACGTGCAGTGCTCACACCAGGGTACGTGCATTGATCACACCCGGGTACGTGCATTGATCATACCCGGATACGTGCATTGAACACACTCGGGTACGTGCAGTGATCACACTCGGGTACGTGCAGTGATCACACCTGGGCACGTGCCGTGATCACACCAGGGTACGTGCAGTGATCACCCCAGGGTACGTGCAGTGATCACACCCGGGTACGTGCAGTGATCACACTCGCGTACATGCAGTGATCACACCAGGGTACGTGCAGTGATCGCACCCGGGTACGTGCAATGATCACACCTGGGTTCGTGCAGTGATCACACCCGGGTACGTGCAATGATCACACCTGGGTCCGTGCAGTGATCACACCTGTGTATGTGCAGTGATCACACCCGGGTACATGTAGTGATCACACCCGGATACATGCAATGATCACACTCGGGAATGTGCAATGATCACACCCGGGTACGTGCAGTGATCACACCCGGGTACGTGCAGTGATCACACCCGGGTATGTGCAGTGATCACACCGTGTACGTGCAGTGATCACACCCGGGTACGTGTAGTGATCATACCCGGGTACGTGCAGTGATCACACCCGGGTACGTGCAGTGATCACACCCGGATACGTGCAGTGATCACACCCGGCTACGTGCAGTGATCACACCCGGGTACGTGCAGTGATCACACCCGGGTACGTGCCGTGATCACACTCGGATACAGGCAATGATCACACCCGGGTACATTCAGTGATCACACCCGGGTACGTGCAGTGATCACACCCGGGTACGTGCAGTGATCACACCCGGGAATGTGCAGTGATCACACCCGGGTACGTGCAGTGATCACACCCGGGTACGTGCAGTGATCACACCCGGGTACGTGCAGTGATCACACCCGGGTACGTGAAGTGATCACACCCGTGTACGTGCAGTGATCCCACCCGGGTACGTGCAGTGATCACAACCGGGTGCGTGTAGTGATCACACCAGGGTACATGCAATGTTCACACCCGGGTACGTGTAGTGATCACACCCGGGTACGTGAAGTGATCACACCCGTGTACGTGCAGTGATCCCACCCGGGTACGTGCAGTGATCACAACCGGGTGCGTGTAGTGATCACACCAGGGTACATGCAATGTTCACACCCGGGTACGTGCAGTGACACACCCGGGTACATGCAGTGATCACACCCGGGTACGTGCAGTGCTCACACTCGGGTACGTGTAGTGATGACACTCGGGTCCGTGCAGTGATCACACCCGGGTATGGGCAGTGATCACACCCGGGTACGTGCAGTGATCACACCCGGGTACGTGCAGTGATCACACCCGGGTATGTGCAGTGCTCACACTCGTGTACGTGCAGTGATCACACCCGGGTACGTGCAGTGATCACACCCGGGTACGTGCAGTGATCACACCCAGGTACGTGCAGTACTCACACCCGGGTACGTGCAGTGATCAAACCCGGGTACGTGCAGTGATCACACCCGGGTACGTGCAGTGATCACACCCGGGTATGTGCAGTGATCACACACGTGTACGTGCAGTGATCACACCCGGGTACGTGCAATGATCACACCAGGGTACGTGCAGTGATCACACCCGGGTACGTGCAGTACTCACACCCGGGTACGTGCAGTGATCACACCCGGGTACGTGCAGTGATCACACCCGGGTTCGTGCATTGATCACACCCGGGTACGTGCAGTGATCACACCCGGGTACGTGCAGTTATCACACTCAGGTACGTGCAGTGATCACACCCGGGTACATGCAGTGATCACACCCGGGTACGTGCAGTGATCACACCCGGGTACGTGCAGTGATCACACCCGGGTACGTGCAGTGATCACACCCGGGTAGGTGCAGTGATCACAACTGGCTACGTGCAGTGATCACACCAGGCTACATGCAGTGATCACACCCGGGTACGTGCCGTGATCAGACCCAGGTACGTGCAGTTATCACACCCAGGTACGTGCAGTGATCACACCTGGGTACGTGCAGTGATCACACCCGGGTACGTGCATTGATCACACCTGGGTACGTGCAGTGATCACACCCGGGTACGTGCAGTGATCACACCCGGGTACGTGCAGTGATCACACCCGGGTACGTGCAATGATCACACCCGGATACGTGCAGTGATCACTCCCGGGTACGTGCAGTGATCACACCCGGGTACGTGCGTTGATCACACCTGGGTACGTGCATTGATCACACCCGGATACGTGCAGTGATCACACCCGGGTACGTGCAGTGATCACACCAGGGTACGTGCATTGATCACACCCGGGTACGTGCATTGTTCACACCCGGATACGTGCTTTGATCACACTCGGGTACGTGCAGTGATCACACTCGGGTACGTGCAGTGATCACACTCGGGTACGTGCAGTGATCACACCTGGGTACGTGTCGTGATCACACCAGGGTACGTGCAGTGATCACCCCAGGGTACGTGCAGTGATCACACCCGGGTACGTGCAGTGATCACACTCGTGTACGTGCAGTGATCACACCAGGGTACGTGCAGTGATCGCACCCGGGTACGTGCAATGATCACACATGGGTTCGTGCAGTGATCACACCCGGGTACGTGCAATGATCACACCTGGGTACGTGCAGTGATCACACCTGTGTATGTGCAGTGATCACACCCGGGTACATGTAGTGATCACACCCATATACATGCAATGATCACACTCGGGAATGTGCAATGATCACACCCGGGTACGTGAAGTGATCACACCCGGGTACGTGCAGTGATCACACTCGGGTATGTGCAGTGCTCACACTCGGGTATGTGTAGTGAAGACACTCGGGTCCGTGCAGTGATCACACCCGGGTACGTGCAGTGATCACACCCGGGTATGGGCAGTGATCACACCCGGGTACGTGCAGTGATCACACCTGGGTACGTGCAGTGATCACACCCGTGTATGTGCAGTGATCACACCCGGGTATGTGCAGTGATCACACTCGTGTACGTGCAGTGATCACACCCGGGTACGTGCAATGATCACACCCGGGTATGTGCAGTGATCACACCCGGGTACGAGCAGTACTCGCACCCGGGTACTTGCAGTGATCACACCCGGGTACGTGCAGTGATCACACCCGGGTACGTGCATTGATCACACCCGTGTACGTGCAGTGATCACACCCGGGTACGTGCAGTTATCACACTCAGGTACGTGCAGTGATCACACCCGGGCACGTGCAGTGATCACACCCGGGTATGTGCAGTGATCACACCCGGTTACGTGCAGTGATCACACCCGGGTACGTGCAGTGATCACACCCGGGTACGTGCAGTGATCACACCAGGCGACATGCAGTGATCACACCCGGGTACTTGCCGTGATCAGACCCGGGTACGTGCAGTTATCACACCCAGGTACGTGCAGTGATCACACCTGGGTACGTGCAGTGATCACACCCGGGTACGTGCATTGATCACACCTGTGTACGTGCAGTGTTCACACCCGGGTACGTGCAGTGATCACACCCGGATACGTGCAGTGATCACTCCCGGGTACGTGCAGTGATCACACCCGGGTACGTGCATTGATCACACCTGGGTACGTGCATTGATCACACCCGGATACGTGCAGTGATCACACCCGGGTACGTGCAGTGATCACACCAGGGCACGTGCATTGATCACACCCGGGTACGTGAATTGATCACACACGGATACGTGCTTTGATCACACACGGGTACGTGCAGTGATCACACTCGGGTACGTGCAGTGATCACACTCGGGTACGTGCAGTGATCACACCCGGGTACGTGCAGTGATCACACTCGGGTACGTGCAGTGATCACACCCGGGTACGTGCAGTGATCATACCCGGGTACGTGAAGTGATCACACCCGTGTACGTGCAGTGATCACACCCGGGTACGTGCAGTGATCACACCCGTGTGCGTGTAGTGATCACACCAGGGTACGTGCAATGATCACACCAGGGTACGTGTAGTGATCACACCCGGGTACGTGTAGTGATCACACCAGGTTACGTGCAATGATCACACCAGGGTACGTGTAGTGATCACACCCGGGTACGTGTAGTGATCACACACGGGTACGTGCAGTGATCACACCCGGGTACGTGTAGTGATCACACCGGGGTCCGTCCAGTGATCACACCCGGGTACGTGTAGTGATCACACCTGGATACATGCAATGATCACACTCGGGAATGTGCAGTGATCACACCCGGGTACGTGCAGTTATCACACACGGGTACGTGCAGTGATCACACTCGGGTATGTGCAGTGATCACACCCGTGTACGTGCAGTGATCACACCCGGGTACGTGTAGAGATTATACCCGGGTATGTGCAGTGATCACACTCGTGTACGTGCAGTGATCACACCCGGGTACGTGCAATGATCACACCCGGGTACGTGCAGTGATCACACCCAGGTACGTCCAGTACTCACACCCGGGTACGTGCAGTGATCACACCCGGGTACGTGCAGTGATCACACCAGGGTACGTGCAGTGATCACACCCGGGTATGTGCAGTGATCACACACGTGTACGTGCAGTGATCACACCCGGGTACGTGCAATGATCACACCAGGGTACGTGCAGTGATCACACCCGGGTACGTGCAGTACTCACACCCGGGTACGTGCAGTGATCACACCCGGGTACGTGCAGTGATCACACCCGGGTACGTGCATTGATCACACCCGGGTACGTGCAGTGATCACACCCGGGTACGTGCAGTTATCACACTCAGGTACGTGCAGTGATCACACCCGGTTACGTGCAGTGATCACACCCGGGTACGTGCAGTGATCACACCCGGGTACGTGCAGTGATCACACCCGGGTACGTGCAGTGATCACACCTGGGTACGTGCAGTGATCACACCTGGCTACGTGCAGTGATCACACCAGGCTACATGCAGTGATCACACCCGGGTACGTGCCGTGATCAGACCCAGGTACGTGCAGTTATCACACCCAGGTACGTGCAGTGATCACACCTGGGTACGTGCAGTGATCACACCCGGGTACGTGCATTGATCACACCTGGGTACGTGCAGCGATCACACCCGGGTACGTGCAGTGATCACACCCGGGTACGTGCAGTGATCACACCCGGGTACGTGCAGTGATCACACCCGGATACGTGCAGTGATCACTCCCGGGTACGTGCAGTGATCACACCCGGGTACGTGCATTGATCACACCTGGGTACGTGCATTGATCACACCCGGATACGTGCAGTGATCACACCCGGGTACGTGCAGTGATCACACCATGGTACGTGCATTGATCACACCCGGGTACGTGCATTGATCACACCCGGATACGTGCTTTGATCACACTCGGGTACGTGCAGTGATCACACTCGGGTACGTGCAGTGATCACACTCGGGTACGTGCAGTGATCACACCTGGGTACGTGTCGTGATCACACCAGGGTACGTGCAGTGATCACCCCAGGGTACGTGCAGTGATCACACCCGGGTACGTGCAGTGATCACACTCGCGTACGTGCAGTGATCACACCAGGGTACGTGCAGTGATCGCACCCGGGTACGTGCAATGATCACACCTGGGTTCGTGCAGTGATCACACCCGGGTACATGCAATGATCACACCTGGGTACGTGCAGTGATCACACCTGTGTATGTGCAGTGATCACACCCGGGTACATGTAGTGATCACACTCGGGTATGTGCAGTGCTCACACTCGGGTATGTGTAGTGATGACACTCGGGTCCGTGCAGTGATCACACCCGGGTACGTGCAGTGATCACACCCGGGTATGGGCAGTGATCACACCCGGGTACGTGCAGTGATCACACCTGGGTACGTGCAGTGATCACACCCGTGTATGTGCAGTGATCACACTCATGTACGTGCAGTGATCACACCCGGGTACGTGCAATGATCACACCCGGGTATGTGCAGTGATCACACCCGGGTACGTGCAGTACTCGCACCCGGGTACATGCAGTGATCACACCCGGGTACGTGCAGTGATCACACCCGGGTACGTGCATTGATCACACCCGGGTACGTGCCGTGATCAGACCTGGGTACGTGCAGTTATCACACCCGGGTACATGCAGTGATCACACCCGGGTACGTGCAGTGATCACACCCGGGTACGTGCATTGATCACACCCGGGTACGTGCCGTGATCAGACCCGGGTACGTGCAGTGATCACACCCGGGTACGTGCATTGATCACACCCGGGTACGTGCCGTGATCAGACCCGGGTACGTGCAGTTATCACACCCGGGTACGTGCAGTGATCACACTCGGGTACGTGCAGTGATCACACCCGGGTACGTGCATTGATCACACCTGGGTACGTGCAGTGATCACACCCGGGTACGTGCAGTGATCACACCCGGGTACGTGCAGTGATCACACCCGGGTACGTGCAGTGATCACACCCGGATACGTGCAGTGATCACTCCCGGGTACGTGCAGTGATCACACCCGGGTACGTGCATTGATCACACCCGGATACGTGCAGTGATCACACCCGGGTACGTGCAGTGATCACACCAGGGCACGTGCATTGATCACACCCGGGTACGTGAATTGATCACACCCGGATACGTGCTTTGATCACACTCGGGTACGTGCAGTGGTCACACTCGGGTACGTGCAGTGATCACACTCGGGTACGTGCAGTGATCACACCTGGGTACGTGTCGTGATCACACCAGGGTACGTGCAGTGATCACCCCAGGGTACGTGCAGTGATCACACCCGGGTACGTGCAGTGATCACACTCGCGTACGTGCAGTGAACACACCAGGGTACGTGCAGTGATCGCACCCGGATACGTGCAATGATCACACCTGGGTTTGTGCAGTGATCACACCCGGGTACGTGCAATGATCACACCTGGATACGTGCAGTGATCAAACCTGTGTATGTGCAGTGATCACACCCGGGTACGTGCAGTGATCACACCCGGGTACGTGCAGTGATCACACCCGGGTACGTGCCGTCATCACACTCGGATACATGCAATGATCACACCCGGGTACATGCAGTGATCACATCCGGGTGCGTGCAGTGATCACACCCGGGTATGTGCAGTGATCACACCCGGGTATGTGCAGTGATCACACCCGGGAATGTGCAGTGATCACACCCGGGTACGTGCAGTGATCACACCCGGGTACGTGCAGTGATCACACCTGGGTACGCGTAGTGATCGCACCCGGGTACGCGTAGTGATCGCACCCGGGTACGTGCAGTGATCACACCCGGGTACGGGCAGTGATCACACCCGGGTACGTGCAGTGATCACACCCGGGTACGTGCAGTGATCACACCCGTGTATGTGCAGTGATCACACCCGGGTATGTGCAGTGATCACACTCGTGTACGTGCAGTGATCACACCCGGGTACGTGCAATGATCACACCCGGGTACGTGCAGTGATCACACCCGTGTACGTGCAGTGATCACACCCGGTTACGTGCAGTGATCACACCCGGGTACGTGCATTGATCACACTCGGGTACGTGCAGTGATCACATCCGGGTACGTGCAGTTATCACACTCAGGTACGTGCAGTGATCACACCCGGGTACGTGCAGTGATCACACCCGGGTACGTGCTGTGATCACACCCGGGTACGTGCAGTGATCACACCCGGGTACGTGCAGTGATCACACCCGGGTACGTGCAGTAATCACACCTGGGTACGTGCAGTGATCACACCTGGCTACGTGCAGTGATCACACCAGGCTACATGCAGTGATCACACCCGGGTACGTGTACTGATCACACCCAGGTACGTGCAGTTATCACACCCAGGTACGTGCAGTGGTCACACCTGGGTACGTGCAGTGATCACACCAGGGTACGTGCATTGATCACACCTGGGTACGCGCATTGATCACACCCGGGTACGTGCATTGATCACACCCGGGTACGTGCAGTGATCACACCCAGGGTACGTGCATTGATCACACCCGGGTACGTGCATTGATCACACCCGGATACGTGCAGTGATCACACCCGGGTACGTGCAGTGATCACACCCGGATACGTGCAGTGATCACTCCTGGGTACGTGCAGTGATCACACCCGGGTACGTGCATTGATCACACCTGGGTACGCGCATTGATCACACCTGGGTACGTGCATTGATCACACCCGGATACGTGCAGTGATCACACCAGGGTACGTGCATTGATCACACCCGGGTACGTGCATTGATCACACCCGGGTACGTGCATTGATCACACCCGGATACGTGCTTTGATCACACTCGGGTACGTGCAGTGATCACACTCGGGTACGTGCAGTGATCACACTCGGGTATGTGCAGTGATCACACCTGGGTACGTGCCGTGATCGCACCCGGGTACGTGCAATGATCACACCTGGGTTCGTGCAGTGATCACACCCGGGTACGTGCAATGATCACGCCTGGGTACTTGCAGTGATCACACCTGTGTATGTGCAGTGATCACACCCGGGTACATGTAGTGATCACACCCGGACACATGCAATGATCACACTCGGGAATGTGCAATGATCACACCCGGGTACGTGCAGTGATCACACCCGGGTACGTGCAGTGATCACACTCGGGTATGTGCAGTGATCACACCCGTGTACGTGCAGTGATCATACCCGGGTACGTGTAGTGATCATACCCGGGTACGTGCAGTGATCACACCCGGGTACGTGCAGTGATCACACCCGGATACGTGCAGTGATCACACCCGGGTACGTGCAGTGATCACACCCGGGTACGTGCAGTGATCACACCCGGGTACGTGCCGTGATCACAGTCGGATACATGCACTGACACACCCGGGTACATGCAGTGATCACACCCGGGTGCGTGCAGTGATTACACCCGGGTACGTGCCGTGATCACACCCGGGTACGTGCAGTGATCACACCCGGGAATGTGCAGTGATCACACCCGGGTACGTGCAGTGATCACACCCGGGTACGTGCAGTGATCACACCCGGGTACGTGCAGTGATCACACCTGGGTACGCGTAGTGATCGCATCCGGGTACGCGTAGTGATCGCACCCGGGTACGTGTAGTGATCACACCCGGGTACGTGTAGTGATCGCACCCGGGTACGTGCAGTGATCACACCCGGGTACGCGTAGTGATCGCACCCGTGTACGTGCAGTGATCACACCTGGGTACGTGCAGTGATCACACTCGGGTAAGTGTAGTGATCACACCTGGGTACGTGGAGTGATTACACTTGGGTACGTGTAGTGATCACACCCGGGTACGTGCAGTGATCACACCCGGGTACGTGCAGTGATCACACCAGGGTACGTGCAGTGATCACATCCGGGTACGTGTACTGATCACACCCGGGTACGTGCAGTGATCACACCCGGGTACGTGCAGTGATCACACCCGGGAACGTGCAGTGATCACACCCGGGTACGTGCAGTGATCACACCCGGGTACGTGCAGTGATCACACCCGGGTACGTGCAGTGATCACACCCGGGTACATGCCGTGATCACACTCGGATACATGCAATGATCACACCCGGGTACATGCAGTGATCACACCCGGGTACGTGCAGTGATCACACCCGGGTACGTGCAGTGATCACACCCCCGTACGTGCAGTGATCAGACCTGGGTACGCGTAGTGATCGCACCCGGGTACGTGTAGTGATCACACCCGGGTACGCGTAGTGATCGCACCCGGGTACGTGCAGTGATCACACCCGGGTGAGTGCAGTGATCACACTCGCGTACGTGCAGTGATCACACAGGGTACGTGCAGTGATCGCACCCGGGTACGTGCAATGATCACACCTGGGTTCGTGCAGTGATCACACCCGGGTACGTGCCATGATCACACCTGGGTACGGGCAGTGATCACACCTGTGTATGTGCAGTGATCGCTCCCGGGTACATGTAGTGATCACACTCGGGAATGTGCAATGATCACACCCGGGTACGTGCAGTGATCACACCCGGGTACGTGAAGTGATCACACCCGGGTACGTGCAGTGATCACACTCGGGTTTGTGCAGTGATCACACCCGGGTACGTGCAGTGATCACACTCGGGTACGTGCAGTGATCACACCCGGGTACGTGCAGTGATCACACCCGGATACGTGCAGTGATGACACCCGGGTACGTGCAGTGATCACACCCGGGTACGTGCAGTGATCACACCCAGGTACGTGCCGTGATCACACTCGGATACATGCAATGATCACACCCGGGTACCTGCAGTGATCACACCCGGGTACGTGCAGTGATCACACCCGGGTACGTGCAGTGATCACACCCGGGAATGTGCAGTGATCACACCCGGGTACGTGCAGTGATCACACCCGGGTACGTGCAGTGATCACACCCGGGTACGTGCAGTGATCACACCCGGGTACGTGCATTGATCACACCTGGGTACGCGTATTGATCGCACCCGGGTACGTGTAGTGATCACACCCGGGTACGTGTAGTGATCGCACCCGGGTACGTGCAGTGATCACACCCAGGTACGCGTAGTGATCGCACCCGTGTACGTGCAGTGATCACACCAGGGTACGTGCAGTGATCACACCCGGGTACGTGCAGTAATCACACCCGTGTACGTGTAGTGATCACACTCGGGTAAGTGTAGTGATCACACCCGGGTACGTACAGTGATCACACCAGGGTACGTGCAGTGATCACACCCGGGTACGTGTACTGATCACACCCGGGTACGTGCAGTGATCACACCCGGGTACGTGCAGTGATCACACCCGGGAACGTGCAGTGATCACACCCGGGTACGTGCAGTGATCACACCCGGGTACGTGCAGTGATCACACCCGGGTACGTGCAGTGATCACACCCGGGTACGTGCCGTGATCACACTCGGATACATGCAATGATCACACCCGGGTACATGCAGTGATCACACCCGGGTACGTGCAGTGATCACACCCGGGTACGTGCAGTGATCACACCCGGGTACGTGCAGTGATCAGACCTGGGTACGCGTAGTGATCGCACCCGGGTACGTGTAGTGATCACACCCGGGTACGGGTAGTGATCGCACCCGGGTACGTGCAGTGATCACACCCGGGTACGCGTAGTGATCGCACCCGGGTACGTGCAGTGATCAGACCCGAGTAAGTGCAGTGATCACACCCGGGTACGTGCAGTAATCACACCCGGGTACGTGTAGTGATCACACACGGGTAAGTATAGTGATCACACCTGGGTACGTGCAGTGATTACACTTGGGTACGTGTAGTGATCACACCCGGGTACGTGCAGTGATCACACCCGGGTACGTGCAGTGATCACACCCGGGTACGTGTACTGATCACACCCGGGTACGTGCAGTGATCACACTCGGGTACGTGCAGTGATCACACCCGAGTACGTGCAGTGATCACACCCGGGTACGTGAAGTGATCACACCCGTGTACGTGCAGTGATCACACCCGGGTACGTGCAGTGATCACACCTGGGTACGTGCATTGATCACACCTGGGTACGTGCATTGATCACACCTGGGTAAGTGCAGTGATCACACCCGGGTACGTGCAGTGATCACACCCGGGTACGTGCATTGATCACACTCGGGTACGTGCAGTGCTCACACCAGGGTACGTGCATTGATCACACCCGGGTACGTGCATTGATCATACCCGGATACGTGCATTGAACACACTCGGGTACGTGCAGTGATCACACTCGGGTACGTGCAGTGATCACACCTGGGCACGTGCCGTGATCACACCAGGGTACGTGCAGTGATCACCCCAGGGTACGTGCAGTGATCACACCCGGGTACGTGCAGTGATCACACTCGCGTACATGCAGTGATCACACCAGGGTACGTGCAGTGATCGCACCCGGGTACGTGCAATGATCACACCTGGGTTCGTGCAGTGATCACACCCGGGTACGTGCAATGATCACACCTGGGTCCGTGCAGTGATCACACCTGTGTATGTGCAGTGATCACACCCGGGTACATGTAGTGATCACACCCGGATACATGCAATGATCACACTCGGGAATGTGCAATGATCACACCCGGGTACGTGCAGTGATCACACCCGGGTACGTGCAGTGATCACACTCGGGTATGTGCAGTGATCACACCGTGTACGTGCAGTGATCACACCCGGGTACGTGTAGTGATCATACCCGGGTACGTGCAGTGATCACACCCGGGTACGTGCAGTGATCACACCCGGATACGTGCAGTGATCACACCCGGCTACGTGCAGTGATCACACCCGGGTACGTGCAGTGATCACACCCGGGTACGTGCCGTGATCACACTCGGATACAGGCAATGATCACACCCGGGTACATTCAGTGATCACACCCGGGTACGTGCAGTGATCACACCCGGGTACGTGCAGTGATCACACCCGGGAATGTGCAGTGATCACACCCGGGTACGTGCAGTGATCACACCCGGGTACGTGCAGTGATCACACCCGGGTACGTGCAGTGATCACACCCGGGTACGTGAAGTGATCACACCCGTGTACGTGCAGTGATCCCACCCGGGTACGTGCAGTGATCACAACCGGGTGCGTGTAGTGATCACACCAGGGTACATGCAATGTTCACACCCGGGTACGTGTAGTGATCACACCCGGGTACGTGAAGTGATCACAACCGTGTACGTGCAGTGATCACACCCGGGTACGTGAAGTGATCACACCCGTGTACGTGCAGTGATCCCACCCGGGTACGTGCAGTGATCACAACCGGGTGCGTGTAGTGATCACACCAGGGTGCATGCAATGATCACACCCGGGTACGTGTAGTGATCACACCCGGGTACGTGAAGTGATCACAACCGTGTACGTGCAGTGATCACACCCGGGTACGTGCAGTGATCACACCCGGGTACGTGCAGTGATCACACTCGGGTATGTGCAGTGATCACACCCGTGTACGTGCAGTGATCACACCCGGGTACCTGTAGTGATCACACCCGGGTATGTGCAGTGATCACACCCAGGTACGTGCAGTGATCACACCCGGGTACGTGCAGTGATCACACTCGGGTATGTGCAGTGATCACACCCGTGTACGTGCAGTGATCACACCCGGGTACGTGCAGTGATCACACCCGGGTACGTGCAGTGATCACACCCGTGTACGTGTAGTGATCGCACCCGGGTACGTGCAGTGATCACACCCGGGTACGTGCAGTGATCACACCCGGGTACGTGCCGTGATCACACTCGGATACATGCAATGATCACACCCGGGTACATGCAGTGATCACACCCGGGTACGTGCAGTGATCACACCCGGGTACGTGCAGTGATCACACCCGGGTACGTGCAGTGATCAGACCTGGGTACGCGTAGTGATCGCACCCGGGTACGTGTAGTGATCACACCCGGGTACGGGTAGTGATCGCACCCGTGTACGTGCAGTGATCACACCCGGGTACGTGCAGTGATCACACCCGGGTACGTGCAGTGATCACACCCGTGTACGTGTAGTGATCGCACCCGGGTACGTGCAGTGATCACACCCGGGTACGTGCAGTGATCACACCCGGGTACGTGCCGTGATCACACTCGGATACATGCAATGATCACACCCGGGTACATGCAGTGATCACACCCGGGTACGTGCAGTGATCACACCCGGGTACGTGCAGTGATCACACCCGGGTACGTGCAGTGATCAGACCTGGGTACGCGTAGTGATCGCACCCGGGTACGTGTAGTGATCACACCCGGGTACGGGTAGTGATCGCACCCGGGTACGTGCAGTGATCACACCCGGGTACGCGTAATGATCGCACCCGGGTACGTGCAGTGATCAGACCCGAGTAAGTGCAGTGATCACACCCGGGTACGTGCAGTAATCACACCCGGGTACGTGTAGTGATCACACACGGGTAAGTATAGTGATCACACCTGGGTACGTGCAGTGATTACACTTGGGTACGTGTAGTGATCACACCCGGGTACGTGCAGTGATCACACCCGGGTACGTGCAGTGATCACACCCGGGTACGTGCAGTGATCACACCCGGGTACGTGTACTGATCACACCCGGGTACGTGCAGTGATCACACTCGGGTACGTGCAGTGATCACACCCGAGTACGTGCAGTGATCACACCCGGGTACGTGAAGTGATCACACCCGTGTACGTGCAGTGATCACACCCGGGTACGTGCATTGATCACACCTGGGTACGTGCATTGATCACACCTGGGTAAGTGCAGTGATCACACCCGGGTACGTGCAGTGATCACACCCGGGTACGTGCATTGATCACACTCGGGTACGTGCAGTGCTCACACCAGGGTACGTGCATTGATCACACCCGGGTACGTGCATTGATCATACCCGGATACGTGCATTGAACACACTCGGGTACGTGCAGTGATCACACTCGGGTACGTGCAGTGATCACACCTGGGCACGTGCCGTGATCACACCAGGGTACGTGCAGTGATCACCCCAGGGTACGTGCAGTGATCACACCCGGGTACGTGCAGTGATCACACTCGCGTACATGCAGTGATCACACCAGGGTACGTGCAGTGATCGCACCCGGGTACGTGCAATGATCACACCTGGGTTCGTGCAGTGATCACACCCGGGTACGTGCAATGATCACACCTGGGTCCGTGCAGAGATCACACCTGTGTATGTGCAGTGATCACACCCGGGTACATGTAGTGATCACACCCGGATACATGCAATGATCACACTCGGGAATGTGCAATGATCACACCCGGGTACGTGCAGTGATCACACCCGGGTACGTGCAGTGATCACACTCGGGTATGTGCAGTGATCACACCGTGTACGTGCAGTGATCACACCCGGGTACGTGTAGTGATCATACCCGGGTACGTGCAGTGATCACACCCGGGTACGTGCAGTGATCACACCCGGATACGTGCAGTGATCACACCCGGCTACGTGCAGTGATCACACCCGGGTACGTGCAGTGATCACACCCGGGTACGTGCCGTGATCACACTCGGATACAGGCAATGATCACACCCGGGTACATTCAGTGATCACACCCGGGTACGTGCAGTGATCACACCCGGGTACGTGCAGTGATCACACCCGGGAATGTGCAGTGATCACACCCGGGTACGTGCAGTGATCACACCCGGGTACGTGCAGTGATCACACCCGGGTACGTGAAGTGATCACACCCGTGTACGTGCAGTGATCCCACCCGGGTACGTGCAGTGATCACAACCGGGTGCGTGTAGTGATCACACCAGGGTACATGCAATGATCACACCCGGGTACGTGTAGTGATCACACCCGGGTACGTGAAGTGATCACAACCGTGTACGTGCAGTGATCACACCCGGGTACGTGAAGTGATCACACCCGTGTACGTGCAGTGATCCCACCCGGGTACGTGCAGTGATCACAACCGGGTGCGTGTAGTGATCACACCAGGGTGCATGCAATGATCACACCCGGGTACGTGTAGTGATCACACCCGGGTACGTGAAGTGATCACAACCGTGTACGTGCAGTGATCACACCCGGGTACGTGCAGTGATCACACCCGGGTACGTGCAGTGATCACACTCAGGTATGTGCAGTGATCACACCCGTGTACGTGCAGTGATCACACCCGGGTACCTGTAGTGATCACACCCGGGTATGTGCAGTGATCACACCCAGGTACGTGCAGTGATCACACCCGGGTACGTGCAGTGATCACACTCGGGTATGTGCAGTGATCACACCCGTGTACGTGCAGTGATCACACCCGGGTACGTGCAGTGATCACACCCGGGTACGTGCAGTGATCACACCCGTGTACGTGTAGTGATCGCACCCGGGTACGTGCAGTGATCACACCCGGGTACGCGTAGTGATCGCATCCGGGTACGTGAAGTGATCACAACCGGGTACGTGTACTGATCACACCCGGGTACGTGCAGTGATCACACTCGGGTACGTGCAGTGATCACACCTGTGTATGTGCAGTGATCACACCCGGGTACATGTAGTGATCACACCCGGACACATGCAATGATCACACTCGGGAATGTGCAGTGATCACACCCGGGTACGTGCAGTGATCACACCCGGGTACGTGCAGTGATCACACTCGGGTATGTGCAGTGATCACACCCGTGTACGTGCAGTGATCATACCCGGGTACGTGTAGTGATCATACCCGGGTACGTGCAGTGATCACACCCGGGTACGTGCAGTGATCACACCCGGATACGTGCAGTGATCACACCCGGGTACGTGCAGTGATCACACCCGGGTACGTGCAGTGATCACACTCGGATACATGCACTGACACACCCGGGTACATGCAGTGATCACACCCGGGTGCGTGCAGTGATTACACCCGGGTACGTGCCGTGATCACACCCGGGTACGTGCAGTGATCACACCCGGGAATGTGCAGTGATCACACCCGGGTACGTGCAGTGATCACACCCGGGTACGTGCAGTGATCACACCTGGGTACGCGTAGTGATCGCACCCGGGTACGCGTAGTGATCGCACCCGGGTACGTGTAGTGATCACACCCGGGTACGTGTAGTGATCGCACCCGGGTACGTGCAGTGATCACACCCGGGTACGCGTAGTGATCGCACCCGTGTACGTGCAGTGATCACACCTGGGTACGTGCAGTGATCACACTCGGGTAAGTGTAGTGATCACACCTGTGTACGTGCAGTGATTACACTTGGGTACGTGTAGTGATCACACCCGGGTACGTGCAGTGATCACACCCGGGTACGTGCAGTGATCACACCAGGGTACGTGCAGTGATCACATCCGGGTACGTGTACTGATCACACCCGGGTACGTGCAGTGATCACACCCGGGTACGTGCAGTGATCACACCCGGGTACGTGCAGTGATCACACCAGGGTACGTGCAGTGATCACATCCGGGTACGTGTACTGATCACACCCGGGTACGTGCAGTGATCACACCCGGGTACGTGCAGTGATCACACCCGGGAACGTGCAGTAATCACACCCGGGTACGTGCAGTGATCACACCCGGGTACGTGCAGTGATCACACCCGGGTACGTGCAGTGATCACACTCGCGTACGTGCAGTGAACACACCAGGGTACGTGCAGTGATCGCACCCGGGTACGTGCAATGATCACACCTGGGTTTGTGCAGTGATCACACCCGGGTACGTGCAATGATCACACCTGGGTACGTGCAGTGATCAAACCTGTGTATGTGCAGTGATCACACCCGGGTACGTGCAGTGATCACACCCGGGTACGTGCAGTGATCACACCCGGGTACGTGCCGTCATCACACTCGGATACATGCAATGATCACACCCGGGTACATGCAGTGATCACATCCGGGTGCGTGCAGTGATCACACCCGGGTATGTGCAGTGATCACACCCGGGTATGTGCAGTGATCACACCCGGGAATGTGCAGTGATCACACCCGGGTACGTGCAGTGATCACACCCGGGTACGTGCAGTGATCACACCTGGGTACGCGTAGTGATCGCACCCGGGTACGCGTAGTGATCGCACCCGGGTACGTGCAGTGATCACACCCGGGTACGGGCAGTGATCACACCCGGGTACGTGCAGTGATCACACCCGGGTACGTGCAGTGATCACACCCGTGTATGTGCAGTGATCACACCCGGGTATGTGCAGTGATCACACTCGTGTACGTGCAGTGATCACACCCGGGTACGTGCAATGATCACACCCGGGTACGTGCAGTGATCACACCCGTGTACGTGCAGTGATCACACCCGGTTACGTGCAGTGATCACACCCGGGTACGTGCATTGATCACACTCGGGTACGTGCAGTGATCACATCCGGGTACGTGCAGTTATCACACTCAGGTACGTGCAGTGATCACACCCGGGTACGTGCAGTGATCACACCCGGGTACGTGCTGTGATCACACCCGGGTACGTGCAGTGATCACACCCGGGTACGTGCAGTGATCACACCCGGGTACGTGCAGTAATCACACCTGGGTACGTGCAGTGATCACACCTGGCTACGTGCAGTGATCACACCAGGCTACATGCAGTGATCACACCCGGGTACGTGTACTGATCACACCCAGGTACGTGCAGTTATCACACCCAGGTACGTGTAGTGGTCACACCTGGGTACGTGCAGTGATCACACCAGGGTACGTGCATTGATCACACCTGGGTACGGGCATTGATCACACCCGGGTACGTGCATTGATCACACCCGGGTACGTGCAGTGATCACACCCAGGGTACGTGCATTGATCACACCCGGGTACGTGCATTGATCACACCCGGGTACGTGCAGTGATCACACCCGGGTACGTGCAGTGATCACACCCGGATACGTGCAGTGATCACTCCTGGGTACGTGCAGTGATCACACCCGGGTACGTGCATTGATCACACCTGGGTACGCGCATTGATCACACCTGGGTACGTGCATTGATCACACCCGGATACGTGCAGTGATCACACCAGGGTACGTGCATTGATCACACCCGGGTACGTGCATTGATCACACCCGGGTACGTGCATTGATCACACCCGGATACGTGCTTTGATCACACTCGGGTACGTGCAGTGATCACACTCGGGTACGTGCAGTGATCACACTCGGGTATGTGCAGTGATCACACCTGGGTACGTGCCGTGATCGCACCCGGGTACGTGCAATGATCACACCTGGGTTCGTGCAGTGATCACACCCGGGTACGTGCAATGATCACGCCTGGGTACTTGCAGTGATCACACCTGTGTATGTGCAGTGATCACACCCGCGTACATGTAGTGATCACACCCGGACACATGCAATGATCACACTCGGGAATGTGCAATGATCACACCCGGGTACGTGCAGTGATCACACCCGGGTACGTGCAGTGATCACACTCGGGTATGTGCAGTGATCACACCCGTGTACGTGCAGTGATCATACCCGGGTACGTGTAGTGATCATACCCGGGTACGTGCAGTGATCACACCCGGGTACGTGCAGTGATCACACCCGGATACGTGCAGTGATCACACCCGGGTACGTGCAGTGATCACACCCGGGTACGTGCAGTGATCACACCCGGGTACGTGCCGTGATCACACTCGGATACATGCACTGACACACCCGGGTACATGCAGTGATCACACCCGGGTGCGTGCAGTGATTACACCCGGGTACGTGCCGTGATCACACCCGGGTACGTGCAGTGATCACACCCGGGTACGTGCAGTGATCACACCCGGGTACGTGCAGTGATCACACCCGGGTACGTGCAGTGATCACACCTGGGTACGCGTAGTGATCGCACCCGGGTACGCGTAGTGATCGCACCCGGGTACGTGTAGTGATCACACCCGGGTACGTGTAGTGATCGCACCCGGGTACGTGCAGTGATCACACCCGGGTACGCGGAGTGATCGCACCCGTGTACGTGCAGTGATCACACCTGGGTACGTGCAGTGATCACACTCGGGTAAGTGTAGTGATCACACCTGGGTACGTGCAGTGATTACACTTGGGTACGTGTAGTGATCACACCCGGGTACGTGCAGTGATCACACCCGGGTACGTGCAGTGATCACACCAGGGTACGTGCAGTGATCACATCCGGGTACGTGTACTGATCACACCCGGGTACGTGCAGTGATCACACCCGGGTACGTGCAGGGATCACACCCGGGAACGTGCAGTGATCACACCCGGGTACGTGCAGTGATCACACCCGGGTACGTGCAGTGATCACACCCGGGTACGTGCAGTGATCACACTCGGGTATGTGCAGTGATCACACCCGTGTACGTGCAGTGATCACACCCGGGTACGTGTAGTGATCATACCCGGATATGTGCAGTGATCACACCCGGGTACGTGCAGTGATCACACCCGGGTACGTGCAGTGATCACTCTCGGGTACGTGCAGTGATCACACCCGGGTACGTGCAGTGATCACACCCGGATACGTGCAGTGATGACACCCGGGTACGTGCAGTGATCACACCCGGGTACGTGCAGTGATCACACCCAGGTACGTGCCGTGATCACACTCGGATACATGCAATGATCACACCCGGGTACCTGCAGTGATCACACCCGGGTACGTGCAGTGATCACACCCGGGTACGTGCAGTGATCACACCCGGGAATGTGCAGTGATCACACCCGGGTACGTGCAGTGATCACACCCGGGTACGTGCAGTGATCACACCCGGGTACGTGCAGTGATCACACCCGGGTACGTGCAATGATCACACCTGGGTACGTGCAGTGATCAAACCTGTGTATGTGCAGTGATCACACCCGGGTACGTGCAGTGATCACACCCGGGTACGTGCAGTGATCACACCCGGGTACGTGCCGTCATCACACTCGGATACATGCAATGATCACACCCGGGTACATGCAGTGATCACATCCGGGTGCGTGCAGTGATCACACCCGGGTATGTGCAGTGATCACACCCGGGTATGTGCAGTGATCACACCCGGGAATGTGCAGTGATCACACCCGGGTACGTGCAGTGATCACACCCGGGTACGTGCAGTGATCACACCTGGGTACGCGTAGTGATCGCACCCGGGTACGCGTAGTGATCGCACCCGGGTACGTGCAGTGATCACACCCGGGTACGGGCAGTGATCACACCCGGGTACGTGCAGTGATCACACCCGGGTACGTGCAGTGATCACACCCGTGTATGTGCAGTGATCACACCCGGGTATGTGCAGTGATCACACTCGTGTACGTGCAGTGATCACACCCGGGTACGTGCAATGATCACACCCGGGTACGTGCAGTGATCACACCCGTGTACGTGCAGTGATCACACCCGGTTACGTGCAGTGATCACACCCGGGTACGTGCATTGATCACACTCGGGTACGTGCAGTGATCACATCCGGGTACATGCAGTTATCACACTCAGGTACGTGCAGTGATCACACCCGGGTACGTGCAGTGATCACACCCGGGTACGTGCTGTGATCACACCCGGGTACGTGCAGTGATCACACCCGGGTACGTGCAGTGATCACACCCGGGTACGTGCAGTAATCACACCTGGGTACGTGCAGTGATCACACCTGGCTACGTGCAGTGATCACACCAGGCTACATGCAGTGATCACACCCGGGTACGTGTACTGATCACACCCAGGTACGTGCAGTTATCACACCCAGGTACGTGCAGTGGTCACACCTGGGTACGTGCAGTGATCACACCAGGGTACGTGCATTGATCACACCTGGGTACGGGCATTGATCACACCCGGGTACGTGCATTGATCACACCCGGGTACGTGCAGTGATCACACCCAGGGTACGTGCATTGATCACACCCGGGTACGTGCATTGATCACACCCGGGTACGTGCAGTGATCACACCCGGGTACGTGCAGTGATCACACCCGGATACGTGCAGTGATCACTCCTGGGTACGTGCAGTGATCACACCCGGGTACGTGCATTGATCACACCTGGGTACGCGCATTGATCACACCTGGGTACGTGCATTGATCACACCCGGATACGTGCAGTGATCACACCAGGGTACGTGCATTGATCACACCCGGGTACGTGCATTGATCACACCCGGGTACGTGCATTGATCACACCCGGATACGTGCTTTGATCACACTCGGGTACGTGCAGTGATCACACTCGGGTACGTGCAGTGATCACACTCGGGTATGTGCAGTGATCACACCTGGGTACGTGCCGTGATCGCACCCGGGTACGTGCAATGATCACACCTGGGTTCGTGCAGTGATCACACCCGGGTACGTGCAATGATCACGCCTGGGTACTTGCAGTGATCACACCTGTGTATGTGCAGTGATCACACCCGCGTACATGTAGTGATCACACCCGGACACATGCAATGATCACACTCGGGAATGTGCAATGATCACACCCGGGTACGTGCAGTGATCACACCCGGGTACGTGCAGTGATCACACTCGGGTATGTGCAGTGATCACACCCGTGTACGTGCAGTGATCATACCCGGGTACGTGTAGTGATCATACCCGGGTACGTGCAGTGATCACACCCGGGTACGTGCAGTGATCACACCCGGATACGTGCAGTGATCACACCCGGGTACGTGCAGTGATCACACCCGGGTACGTGCAGTGATCACACCCGGGTACGTGCCGTGATCACACTCGGATACATGCACTGACACACCCGGGTACATGCAGTGATCACACCCGGGTGCGTGCAGTGATTACACCCGGGTACGTGCCGTGATCACACCCGGGTACGTGCAGTGATCACACCCGGGTACGTGCAGTGATCACACCCGGGTACGTGCAGTGATCACACCCGGGTACGTGCAGTGATCACACCTGGGTACGCGTAGTGATCGCACCCGGGTACGCGTAGTGATCGCACCCGGGTACGTGTAGTGATCACACCCGGGTACGTGTAGTGATCGCACCCGGGTACGTGCAGTGATCACACCCGGGTACGCGGAGTGATCGCACCCGTGTACGTGCAGTGATCACACCTGGGTACGTGCAGTGATCACACTCGGGTAAGTGTAGTGATCACACCTGGGTACGTGCAGTGATTACACTTGGGTACGTGTAGTGATCACACCCGGGTACGTGCAGTGATCACACCCGGGTACGTGCAGTGATCACACCAGGGTACGTGCAGTGATCACATCCGGGTACGTGTACTGATCACACCCGGGTACGTGCAGTGATCACACCCGGGTACGTGCAGTGATCACACCCGGGAACGTGCAGTGATCACACCCGGGTACGTGCAGTGATCACACCCGGGTACGTGCAGTGATCACACCCGGGTACGTGCAGTGATCACACTCGGGTATGTGCAGTGATCACACCCGTGTACGTGCAGTGATCACACCCGGGTACGTGTAGTGATCATACCCGGATATGTGCAGTGATCACACCCGGGTACGTGCAGTGATCACACCCGGGTACGTGCAGTGATCACTCTCGGGTATGTGCAGTGATCACACCCGGGTACGTGCAGTGATCACACCCGGATACGTGCAGTGATGACACCCGGGTACGTGCAGTGATCACACCCGGGTACGTGCAGTGATCACACCCAGGTACGTGCCGTGATCACACTCGGATACATGCAATGATCACACCCGGGTACCTGCAGTGATCACACCCGGGTACGTGCAGTGATCACACCCGGGTACGTGCAGTGATCACACCCGGGAATGTGCAGTGATCACACCCGGGTACGTGCAGTGATCACACCCGGGTACGTGCAGTGATCACACCCGGGTACGTGCAGTGATCACACCCGGGTACGTGCATTGATCACACCTGGGTACGCGTATTGATCGCACCCGGGTACGTGTAGTGATCACACCCGGGTACGTGTAGTGATCGCACCCGGGTACGTGCAGTGATCACACCCAGGTACGCGTAGTGATCGCACCCGTGTACGTGCAGTGATCACACCAGGGTACGTGCAGTGATCACACCCGGGTACGTGCAGTAATCACACCCGTGTACGTGTAGTGATCACACTCGGGTAAGTGTAGTGATCACACCCGGGTACGTACAGTGATCACACCAGGGTACGTGCAGTGATCACACCCGGGTACGTGTACTGATCACACCCGGGTACGTGCAGTGATCACACCCGGGTACGTGCAGTGATCACACCCGGGAACGTGCAGTGATCACACCCGGGTACGTGCAGTGATCACACCCGGGTACGTGCAGTGATCACACCCGGGTACGTGCAGTGATCACACCCGGGTACGTGCCGTGATCACACTCGGATACATGCAATGATCACACCCGGGTACATGCAGTGATCACACCCGGGTACGTGCAGTGATCACACCCGGGTACGTGCAGTGATCACACCCGGGTACGTGCAGTGATCAGACCTGGGTACGCGTAGTGATCGCACCCGGGTACGTGTAGTGATCACACCCGGGTACGGGTGGTGATCGCACCCGGGTACGTGCAGTGATCACACCCGGGTACGCGTAGTGATCGCACCCGGGTACGTGCAGTGATCAGACCCGAGTAAGTGCAGTGATCACACCCGGGTACGTGCAGTAATCACACCCGGGTACGTGTAGTGATCACACACGGGTAAGTATAGTGATCACACCTGGGTACGTGCAGTGATTACACTTGGGTACGTGTAGTGATCACACCCGGGTACGTGCAGTGATCACACCCGGGTACGTGCAGTGATCACACCCGGGTACGTGCAGTGATCACACCCGGGTACGTGTACTGATCACACCCGGGTACGTGCAGTGATCACACTCGTGTACGTGCAGTGATCACACCCGAGTACGTGCAGTGATCACACCCGGGTACGTGAAGTGATCACACCCGTGTACGTGCAGTGATCACACCCGGGTACGTGCAGTGATCACACCTGGGTACGTGCATTGATCACACCTGGGTACGTGCATTGATCACACCTGGGTAAGTGCAGTGATCACACCCGGGTACGTGCAGTGATCACACCCGGGTACGTGCATTGATCACACTCGGGTACGTGCAGTGCTCACACCAGGGTACGTGCATTGATCACACCCGGGTACGTGCATTGATCATACCCGGATACGTGCATTGAACACACTCGGGTACGTGCAGTGATCACACTCGGGTACGTGCAGTGATCACACCTGGGTACGTGCCGTGATCACACCAGGGTACGTGCAGTGATCACCCCAGGGTACGTGCAGTGATCACACCCGGGTACGTGCAGTGATCACACTCGCGTACATGCAGTGATCACACCAGGGTACGTGCAGTGATCGCACCCGGGTACGTGCAATGATCACACCTGGGTTCGTGCAGTGATCACACCCGGGTACGTGCAATGATCACACCTGGGTCCGTGCAGTGATCACACCTGTGTATGTGCAGTGATCACACCCGGGTACATGTAGTGATCACACCCGGATACATGCAATGATCACACTCGGGAATGTGCAATGATCACACCCGGGTACGTGCAGTGATCACACCCGGGTACGTGCAGTGATCACACCCGGGTACGTGCAGTGATCACACCCGGATACGTGCAGTGATCACACCCGGCTACGTGCAGTGATCACACCCGGGTACGTGCAGTGATCACACCCGGGTACGTGCCGTGATCACACTCGGATACAGGCAATGATCACACCCGGGTACATTCAGTGATCACACCCGGGTACGTGCAGTGATCACACCCGGGTACGTGCAGTGATCACACCCGGGAATGTGCAGTGATCACACCCGGGTACGTGCAGTGATCACACCCGGGTACGTGCAGTGATCACACCCGGGTACGTGCAGTGA
This sequence comes from Scyliorhinus torazame, assembly GCF_047496885.1. NCBI lineage: Eukaryota > Metazoa > Chordata > Chondrichthyes > Carcharhiniformes > Scyliorhinidae > Scyliorhinus > Scyliorhinus torazame. The sequence continues at coordinate 30,774,586 of NC_092736.1, read as the reverse complement.
TCACACCCGGGTACGTGAAGTGATCACACCCGTGTACGTGCAGTGATCCCACCCGGGTACGTGCAGTGATCACAACCGGGTGCGTGTAGTGATCACACCAGGGTACATGCAATGATCACACCCGGGTACGTGTAGTGATCACACCCGGGTACGTGAAGTGATCACAACCGTGTACGTGCAGTGATCACACCCGGGTACGTGAAGTGATCACACCCGTGTACGTGCAGTGATCCCACCCGGGTACGTGCAGTGATCACAAACGGGTGCGTGTAGTGATCACACCAGGGTACATGCAATGATCACACCCGGGTACGTGTAGTGATCACACCCGGGTACGTGAAGTGATCACAACCGTGTACGTGCAGTGATCACACCCGGGTACGTGCAGTGATCACACCCTGGTACGTGCAGTGATCACACTCGGGTATGTGCAGTGATCACACCCGTGTACGTGCAGTGATCACACCCGGGTACCTGTAGTGATCACACCCGGGTATGTGCAGTGATCACACCCAGGTACGTGCAGTGATCACACCCGGGTACGTGCAGTGATCACACTCGGGTATGTGCAGTGATCACACCCGTGTACGTGCAGTGATCACACCCGGGTACGTGCAGTGATCACACCCGGGTACGTGCAGTGATCACACCCGTGTACGTGTAGTGATCGCACCCGGGTACGTGCAGTGATCACACCCGGGTACGCGTAGTGATCGCACCCGGGTACGTGAAGTGATCACACCCGGGTACGTGCAGTGATCACACCCTGGTACGTGCAGTGATCACACTCGGGTATGTGCAGTGATCACACCCGTGTACGTGCAGTGATCACACCCGGGTACCTGTAGTGATCACACCCGGGTATGTGCAGTGATCACACCCAGGTACGTGCAGTGATCACACCCGGGTACGTGCAGTGATCACACTCGGGTATGTGCAGTGATCACACCCGTGTACGTGCAGTGATCACACCCGGGTACGTGCAGTGATCACACCCGGGTACGTGCAGTGATCACACCCGTGTACGTGTAGTGATCGCACCCGGGTACGTGCAGTGATCACACCCGGGTACGCGTAGTGATCGCACCCGGGTACGTGAAGTGATCACAACCGGGTACGTGTACTGATCACACCCGGGTACGTGCAGTGATCACACTCGGGTACGTGCAGTGATCACACCTGTGTATGTGCAGTGATCACACCCGGGTACATGTAGTGATCACACCCGGACACATGCAATGATCACACTCGGGAATGTGCAATGATCACACCCGGGTACGTGCAGTGATCACACCCGGGTACGTGCAGTGATCACACTCGGGTATGTGCAGTGATCACACCCGTGTACGTGCAGTGATCATACCCGGGTACGTGTAGTGATCATACCCGGGTACGTGCAGTGATCACACCCGGGTACGTGCAGTGATCACACCCGGATACGTGCAGTGATCACACCCGGGTACGTGCAGTGATCACACCCGGGTACGTGCAGTGATCACACCCGGGTACGTGCCGTGATCACACTCGGATACATGCACTGACACACCCGGGTACATGCAGTGATCACACCCGGGTGCGTGCAGTGATTACACCCGGGTACGTGCCGTGATCACACCCGGGTACGTGCAGTGATCACACCCGGGAATGTGCAGTGATCACACCCGGGTACGTGCAGTGATCACACCCGGGTACGTGCAGTGATCACACCCGGGTACGTGCAGTGATCACACCTGGGTACGCGTAGTGATCGCACCCGGGTACGCGTAGTGATCGCACCCGGGTACGTGTAGTGATCACACCCGGGTACGTGTCGTGATCGCACCCGGGTACGTGCAGTGATCACACCCGGGTACGCGTAGTGATCGCACCCGTGTACGTGCAGTGATCACACCTGGGTACGTGCAGTGATCACACTCGGGTAAGTGTAGTGATCACACCTGGGTACGTGCAGTGATTACACTTGGGTACGTGTAGTGATCACACCCGGGTACATGCAGTGATCACACCCGGGTACGTGCAGTGATCACATCCGGGTACGTGTACTGATCACACCCGGGTACGTGCAGTGATCACACCCGGGTACGTGCAGTGATCACACCCGGGAACGTGCAGTGATCACACCCGGGTACGTGCAGTGATCACACCCGGGTACGTGCAGTGATCACACCCGGGTACGTGCAGTGATCACACCCGGGTACGTGCAGTGATCACACCCGGGTACATGCCGTGATCACACTCGGATACATGCAATGATCACACCCGGGTACATGCAGTGATCACACCCGGGTACGTGCAGTGATCACACCCGGGTACGTGCAGTGATCACACCCCCGTACGTGCAGTGATCAGACCTGGGTACGCGTAGTGATCGCACCCGGGTACGTGTAGTGATCACACCCGGGTACGCGTAGTGATCGCACCCGGGTACGTGCAGTGATCACACCCGGGTGAGTGCAGTGATCACACTCGCGTACGTGCAGTGATCACACAGGGTACGTGCAGTGATCGCACCCGGGTACGTGCAATGATCACACCTGGGTTCGTGCAGTGATCACACCCGGGTACGTGCAATGATCACACCTGGGTACGGGCAGTGATCACACCTGTGTATGTGCAGTGATCGCTCCCGGGTACATGTAGTGATCACACTCGGGAATGTGCAATGATCACACCCGGGTACGTGCAGTGATCACACCCGGGTACGTGCAGTGATCACACCCGGGTACGTGCAGTGATCACACTCGGGTATGTGCAGTGATCACACCCGTGTACGTGCAGTGATCACACCCGGGTACGTGTAGTGATCATACCCGGGTATGTGCAGTGATCACACCCGGGTACGTGCAGTGATCACACCCGGGTACGTGCAGTGATCACACTCGGGTACGTGCAGTGATCACACCCGGGTACGTGCAGTGATCACACCCGGATACGTGCAGTGATGACACCCGGGTACGTGCAGTGATCACACTCGGGTACGTGCAGTGATCACACCCGGGTACGTGCAGTGATCACACCCGGATACGTGCAGTGATGACACTCGGGTACGTGCAGTGATCACACCCGGGTACGTGCAGTGATCACACCCGGGTACGTGCAGTGATCACACCCGGGTACGTGCAGTGATCACACTCGGGTACGTGCAGTGATCACACCCGGGTACGTGCAGTGATCACACCCGGATACGTGCAGTGATGACACCCGGGTACGTGCAGTGATCACACCCGGGTACGTGCCGTGATCACACCCAGGTACGTGCCGTGATCACACTCGGATACATGCAATGATCACACCCGGGTACCTGCAGTGATCACACCCGGGTACGTGCAGTGATCACACCCGGGTACGTGCAGTGATCACACCCGGGAATGTGCAGTGATCACACCCGGGTACGTGCAGTGATCACACCCGGGTACGTGCAGTGATCACACCCGGGTACGTGCAGTGATCACACCCGGGTACGTGCATTGATCACACCTGGGTACGCGTATTGATCGCACCCGGGTACGTGTAGTGATCACACCCGGGTACGTGTAGTGATCGCACCCGGGTACGTGCAGTGATCACACCCAGGTACGCGTAGTGATCGCACCCGTGTACGTGCAGTGATCACACCAGGGTACGTGCAGTGATCACACCCGGGTACGTGCAGTAATCACACCCGTGTACGTGTAGTGATCACACTCGGGTAAGTGTAGTGATCACACCCGGGTACGTACAGTGATCACACCAGGGTACGTGCAGTGATCACACCCGGGAACGTGCAGTGATCACACCCGGGTACGTGCAGTGATCACACCCGGGTACGTGCAGTGATCACACCCGGGTACGTGCAGTGATCACACCCGGGTACGTGCCGTGATCACACTCGGATACATGCAATGATCACACCTGGGTACATGCAGTGATCACACCCGGGTACGTGCAGTGATCACACCCGGGTACGTGCAGTGATCACACCCGGGTACGTGCAGTGATCAGACCTGGGTACGCGTAGTGATCGCACCCGTGTACGTGCAGTGATCACACCAGGGTACGCGTAGTGATCGCACCCGGGTACGTGCAGTGATCAGACCCGAGTAAGTGCAGTGATCACACCCGGGTACGTGCAGTAATCACACCCGGGTACGTGTAGTGATCACACACGGGTAAGTATAGTGATCACACCTGGGTACGTGCAGTGATTACACTTGGGTACGTGTAGTGATCACACCCGGGTACGTGCAGTGATCACACCCGGGTACGTGCAGTGATCACACCCGGGTACGTGCAGTGATCACACCCGGGTACGTGTACTGATCACACCCGGGTACGTGCAGTGATCACACTCGGGTACGTGCAGTGATCACACCCGAGTACGTGCAGTGATCACACCCGGGTACATGAAGTGATCACACCCGTGTACGTGCAGTGATCACACCCGGGTACGTGCAGTGATCACACCTGGGTACGTGCATTGATCACACCTGGGTACGTGCATTGATCACACCTGGGTAAGTGCAGTGATCACACCCGGGTACGTGCAGTGATCACACCCGGGTACGTGCATTGATCACACTCGGGTACGTGCAGTGCTCACACCAGGGTACGTGCATTGATCACACCCGGGTACGTGCATTGATCATACCCGGATACGTGCATTGAACACACTCGGGTACGTGCAGTGATCACACTCGGGTACGTGCAGTGATCACACCTGGGTACGTGCCGTGATCACACCAGGGTACGTGCAGTGATCACCCCAGGGTACGTGCAGTGATCACACCCGGGTACGTGCAGTGATCACACTCGCGTACGTGCAGTGATCACACCAGGGTACGTGCAGTGATCGCACCCGGGTACGTGCAATGATCACACCTGGGTTCGTGCAGTGATCACACCCGGGTACGTGCAATGATCACACCTGGGTCCGTGCAGTGATCACACCTGTGTATGTGCAGTGATCACACCCGGGTACATGTAGTGATCACACCCGGATACATGCAATGATCACACTCGGGAATGTGCAATGATCACACCCGGGTACGTGCAGTGATCACACCCGGGTACGTGCAGTGATCACACTCGGGTATGTGCAGTGATCACACCGTGTACGTGCAGTGATCACACCCGGGTACGTGTAGTGATCATACCCGGGTACGTGCAGTGATCACACCCGGGTACGTGCAGTGATCACACCCGGATACGTGCAGTGATCACACCCGGCTACGTGCAGTGATCACACCCGGGTACGTGCAGTGATCACACCCGGGTACGTGCCGTGATCACACTCGGATACAGGCAATGATCACACCCGGGTACATTCAGTGATCACACCCGGGTACGTGCAGTGATCACACCCGGGTACGTGCAGTGATCACACCCGGGAATGTGCAGTGATCACACCCGGGTACGTGCAGTGATCACACCCGGGTACGTGCAGTGATCACACCCGGGTACGTGCAGTGATCACACCCGGGTACGTGAAGTGATCACACCCGTGTACGTGCAGTGATCCCACCCGGGTACGTGCAGTGATCACAACCGGGTGCGTGTAGTGATCACACCAGGGTACATGCAATGATCACACCCGGGTACGTGTAGTGATCACACCCGGGTACGTGAAGTGATCACAACCGTGTACGTGCAGTGATCACACCCGGGTACGTGCAGTGATCACACCCGGGTACGTGCAGTGATCACACTCGGGTATGTGCAGTGATCACACCCGTGTACGTGCAGTGATCACACCCGGGTACCTGTAGTGATCATACCCGGGTATGTGCAGTGATCACACCCGGGTACGTGCAGTGATCACACCCGTGTACGTGCAGTGATCACACCCGGGTACGTGCAGTGATTACACCCGGGTACGTGCAGTGATCACACCCGGGTACGTGCAGTAATCACTCCCGGGTACGTGTAGTGATCACACTCGGGTAAGTGTAGTGATCACACCTGGGTACGTGCAGTGATTACACTTGGGTACGTGTAGTGATCACACCCGGGTACGTGCAGTGATCACACCCGGGTACGTGAGGTGATCACACCCGGGTACGTGCAGTGATCACACCCGGGTACGTGCAGTGATCACACCCGGGTACGTGCAGTGCTCACACCCGGGAATGTGCAGTGATCAAACCCGGGTACGTGCAGTGATCAAACCCGGGTACGTGCAGTGATCACACTCGGGCACGTGCAGTGATCACACCCGGGTACGTGCAGTGATCACACCCGGGTACGTGAAGTGATCACACCCGTGTACGTGCAGTGATCACACCCGGGTACGTGCAGTGCTCACACCCGGGAATGTGCAGTGATCAAACCCGGGTACGTGCAGTGATCACACTCGGGTACGTGCAGTGATCACACCCGGGTACGTGCAGTGATCAAACCCGGGTACGTGAAGTGATCACACCCGTGTACGTGCAGTGATCACACCCGGGTACGTGTAGTGATCATACCCGGGTACGTGCAGTGATCATACTCGGGTATGTGCAGTGATCACACCCGGGTACGTGCAGTGATCACACCCGGGTACGTGCAGTGATCACACCCGGGTACGTGCAGTGCTCACACCCGGGTACGTGTAGTGATCATACCCGGGTACATGCAGTGACACACCCGGGTACATGCAGTGATCACACCCGGGTACGTGCAGTGATCACACTCGGGTATGTGCAGTGATCACACCCGGGTACGTGCAGTGATCACAACCGGGTACGTGTAGTGATGACACTCGGGTCCGTGCAGTGATCACACCCGGGTACGTGCAGTGATCACACCCGGGTACGTGCAGTGATCACACCCGGGTACGTGCAGTGATCACACCCGGGTACGTGCAGTGATCACACACGGGTACGTGCAGTGATCACACCCGGGTACGTGCAGTGATCACACCCGGGTACGTGCAGTGATCACACCCGGGTACGTGCAGTGCTCACACCCGGGAATGTGCAGTGATCAAACCCGGGTACGTGCAGTGATCAAACCCGGGTACGTGCAGTGATCACACTCGGGCACGTGCAGTGATCACACCCGGGTACGTGCAGCGATCACACCCGGGTACGTGAAGTGATCACACCCGTGTACGTGCAGTGATCACACCCGGGTACGTGCAGTGCTCACACCCGGGAATGTGCAGTGATCAAACCCGGGTACGTGCAGTGATCACACTCGGGTACGTGCAGTGATCACACCCGGGTACGTGCAGTGATCACACCCGGGTACGTGAAGTGATCACACCCGTGTACGTGCAGTGATCACACCCGGGTACGTGTAGTGATCATACCCGGGTACGTGCAGTGATCATACTCGGGTATGTGCAGTGATCACACCCGGGTACGTGCAGTGATCACACCCGGGTACGTGCAGTGATCACACCCGGGTACGTGCAGTGCTCAAACCCGGGTACGTGTAGTGATCATACCCGGGTACATGCAGTGACACACCCGGGTACATGCAGTGATCACACCCGGGTACGTGCAGTGATCACACTCGGGTATGTGCAGTGATCACACCCGGGTACGTGCAGTGATCACAACCGGGTACGTGTAGTGATGACACTCGGGTCCGTGCAGTGATCACACCCGGGTACGTGCAGTGATCACACCCGGGTACGTGCAGTGATCACACCCGGGTACTTGCAGTGATCACACCCGGGTACGTGCAGTGATCACACACGGGTACGTGCAGTGATCACACCCGGGTACGTGCAGTGATCACACCCGTGTACGTGCAGTGATCACACCCGGGTACCTGCAGTGATCACACCCGTGTACGTGCAGTGATCACACCCGGGTACGTGCAGTGATCACACCCGGGTACGTGCAGTGATCACACCCGGGTACGTGCAGTGATCACACCCGTGTACGTGCAGTGATCACACCCGGGTATGTGCAGTGATCACACTCGTGTACGTGCAGTGATCACACCCGGGTACGTGCAATGATCACACCTGGGTACGTGCAGTGATGACACCCGGGTACGTGCAGTACTCAGACCCGGGTACGTGCAGTGATCACACCCGGGTACGTGCAGTGATCACACCCGGGTACGTGCAGTGATCACACCCGGGTACGTGCAGTTATCACACTCAGGTACGTGCAGTGATCACACCCGGGTACGTGCAGTGATCACACTCGGGTACGTGCAATGATCACACCCGGGTATGTGCAGTGATCACACCCGGGTACGTGCAGTGATCACACCTGGGTACGTGCAGTGATCACACCTGGCTACGTGCAGTGATCACACCTGGCTACATGCAGTGATCACACCCGGATACGTGCCGTGATCACACCCGGGTACGTGCAGTTATCACACCCAGGTACGTGCAGTGATCACACCCGGGTACGTGCAGTGATCACACCCGGGTACGTGCAGTGATCACACCCGGGTACGTGCAGTGATCACACTCGCGTACGTGCAGTGATCACACCAGGGTACGTGCAGTGATCGCACCCGGGTACGTGCAATGATCACACCTGGGTACGTGCAGTGATCACACCCGGGTACGTGCAATGATCACACCTGGGTACGTGCAGTGATCACACCTCTGTCTGTGCAGTGATCACACCCGGGTACGTGCAGTGATCGCACCCGTGTACGTGTAGTGATCACACACGGGTACGTGCAGTGATCACACCCGGGTACGTGCAGTGATCACACCCGGGTACGTGCAGTGATCACACCCGGGTACGTGTAGTGATCACACCCGGGTACGTGAAGTGATCACAACCGTGTACGTGCAGTGATCACACCCGGGTACGTGCAGTGATCACACCGGGGTCCGTGCAGTGATCACACCCGGGTACGTGAAGTGATCACACCCGGGTACGTTCAGTGATCACACCCGGGTACGTGTAGTGATCACACACGGATACATGCAATGATGACACTCGGGAATGTGCAGTGATCACACCCGGGTACGTGTAGTGATCACACCGGGGTCCGTGCAGTGATCACACCCATGTACGTGCAGTGATCACACCCGGGTACGTGCAGTGATCACACCCGGGTACGTGCAGTGATCACACCCGGGTACGTGCAGTAATCACACCCGGGTACGTGTAGTGATCACACTCGGGTAAGTGTAGTGATCACACCTGGGTACGTGCAGTGATTACACGTGGGTACGTGTAGTGATCACACCCGGGTACGTGCAGTGATCACACCCGGGTACGTGCAGTGATCACACCCGGGTACGTGCAGTGATTACACTTGGGTACGTGTAGTGATCACACCCGGGTACGTGCAGTGATCACACCCGGGTACGTGAGGTGATCACACCCGGGTACGTGCAGTGATCACACCCGGGTACGTGCAGTGATCACACCCGGGTACGTGTACTGATCACACCCGGGTACGTGCAGTGATCACACCCGGGTACGTGCAGTGCTCACACCGGGGAATGTGCAGTGATCAAACCCGGGTACGTGCAGTGATCACACTCGGGTACGTGCAGTGATCACACCCGGGTACGTGCAGTGATCACACCCGGGTACGTGAAGTGATCACACCCGTGTACGTGCAGTGATCACACCCGGGTACGTGCAGTGATCACACCCGGGTGCGTGTAGTGATCACACCAGGGTACGTGCAATGATCACACCCGGGTAAGTGTAGTGATCACACCCGGGTACGTGTAGTGATCTCGCCCGGGTACGTGCAGTGATCACACCCGGGTACGTGTAGTGATCACACCGGGTTCCGTGCAGTGATCACACCCGGGTACGTGTATTGATCACACCCGGATACATGCAATGATCACACTCGGGAATGTGCAGTGATCACACCCGGGTACGTGCAGTGATCACACCCGGGTACGTGCAGTGATCACACCCGGGTACGTGTAGTGATCATACTCGGGTACGTGCAGTGATCACACTCGGGTATGTGCAGTGATCACACCCGGGTACGTGCAGTGATCACACCCGGGTACGTGCAGTGATCACACTCGGGTATGTGCAGTGATCACACCCGGGTACGTGCAGTGCTCACACCCGGGTACGTGTAGTGATCATACCCGGGTACATGCAGTGACACACCCGGGTACATGCAGTGATCACACCCGGGTACGTGCAGTGATCACACTCGGGTATGTGCAGTGATCACACCCGGGTACGTGCAGTGATCACAACCGGGTACGTGCAGTGATCATACTCGGGTATGTGCAGTGATGACACTCGGGTCCGTGCAGTGATCACACCCGGGTACGTGCAGTGATCACACCCGTGTACGTGCAGTGATCACACCCGGGTACGTGCAGTGATCATACCCGGGTACGTGCAGTGATCACACCCGGGTACGTGCAGTGATCACACCCGTGTACGTGCAGTGATCACACCCGGGTATGTGCAGTGATCACACTCGTGTACGTGCAGTGATCACACCCGGGTACGTGCAATGATCACACCTGGGTACGTGCAGTGATCACACCCGGGTACGTGCAGTACTCAGACCCGGGTACGTGCAGTGATCACACCCGGGTACGTGCAGTGATCACACCCGGGTACGTGCAGTGATCACACCCGGGTACGTGCAGTTATCACACTCGGGTACGTGCAGTGATCACACCCGGGTACGTGCAGTGATCACACCCGGGTACGTGCAGTGATCACACTCGGGTACGTGCAATGATCACACCCGGGTATGTGCAGTGATCACACCCGGGTACGTGCAGTGATCACACCTGGGTACGTGCAGTGATCACACCTGGCTACGTGCAGTGATCACACCTGGCTACATGCAGTGATCACACCCGGATACGTGCCGTGATCACACCCGGGTACGTGCAGTTATCACACCCAGGTACGTGCAGTGATCACACCCGGGTACGTGCAGTGATCACACCCGGGTACGTGCAGTGATCACACCCGGGAACGTGCAGTGATCACACTCGCGTACGTGGAGTGATCACACCAGGGTACGTGCAGTGATCGCACCCGGGTACGTGCAATGATCACACCTGGGTACGTGCAGTGATCACACCCGGGTACATGCAATGATCACACCTGGGTACGTGCAGTGATCACACCTCTGTATGTGCAGTGATCACACCCGGGTACGTGCAGTGATCGCACCCGTGTACGTGTAGTGATCACACACGGGTACGTGCAGTGATCACACCCGGGTACGTGCAGTGATCACACCCGGGTACGTGCAGTGATCACACCCGGGTACGTGCAGTAATCACACCCGGGTACGTGTAGTGATCACACTCGGGTAAGTGTAGTGATCACACCTGGGTACGTTCAGTGATTACACTTGGGTACGTGCAGTGATCACACCCGGGTACGTGCAGTGATCACACCCGGGTACGTGCAGTGATCACACCCGGGTACGTGCAGTGATCACACCCGGGTATGTGTACTGATCACACCCGGGTACGTGCAGTGATCACACCCGGGTACGTGCAGTGATCACACCCGGGAATGTGCAGTGATCACACCCGGGTACGTGCAGTGATCACACTCGGGTACGTGCAGTGATCACACCCGGGTACGTGCAGTGATCACACCCGGGTACGTGAAGTGATCACACCCGTGTACGTGCAGTGATCACACCCGGGTACGTGCAGTGATCACACCCGGGTGCGTGTAGTGATCACACCAGGGTACGTGCAATGATCACACCCGGGTACGTGTAGTGATCACACCCAGGTACGTGTAGTGATCACACCCGGGTACGTGCAGTGATCACACCCGGGTACGTGTAGTGATCACACCGGGGTCCGTGCAGTGATCACACCCGGGTACGTGTATTGATCACACCCGGATACATGCAATGATCACACCCGGGTATGTGCAGTGATCACACCCGGGTACGTGCAGTGCTCACACCCGGGTACGTGTAGTGATCATACCCGGGTACATGCAGTGACACACCCGGGTACATGCAATGATCACACCCGGGCACGTGCAGTGCTCACACTCGGGTACGTGTAGTGATGACACTCGGGTCCGTGCAGTGATCACACCCGGGTATGTGCAGTGATCACACCCGGGTACGTGCAGTGCTCACACCCGGGTACGTGTAGTGATCATACCCGGGTACATGCAGTGACAAACCCGGGTACATGCAGTGATCACACCCGGGCACGTGCAGTGCTCACACTCGGGTACGTGTAGTGATGACACTCGGGTCCGTGCAGTGATCACACCCGGGTACGTGCAGTGATCACACCCGCGTACGTGCAGTGATCACACCCGGGTGCGTGCAATGATCACACTCGGGTACGTGCAGTGATCACACCCGGGTACGTGCCGTGATCACACTCGGGTACGTGCAGTATTCAGACCCGGGTACGTGCAGTGATCACACCCGGGTACGTGCAGTGATCACACCCGGGTGCGTGCATTGATCACACCCGGGTACGTGCAGTGATCACACCCGGGTACGTGCAGTACTCAGACCCGGGTACGTGCAGTGATCACACCCGGGTACGTGCAGTGATCACACCCGGGTGCGTGCATTGATCACACCCGGGTACGTGCAGTGATCACACCCGGGTACGTGCAGTTATCACACTCAGGTACGTGCAGTGATCACACTCGGGTACGTGCAGTGATCACACCCGGGTACGTGCAGTGATCACACCCGGGTACGTGCAGTGATCACACCCGGGTACGTGCAGTGATCACACCCGGGTACGTGCAGTACTCAGACCCGGGTACGTGCAGTGATCACACCCGGGTACGTGCAGTGATCACACCCGGGTACGTGCAGTGATCACACCCGGGTACGTGCAGTTATCACACTCAGGTACGTGCAGTGATCACACCCGGGTACGTGCAGTGATCACACCCGGGTACGTGCAGTGATCACACTCGGGTACGTGCAATGATCACACCCGGGTATGTGCAGTGATCACACCCGGGTACGTGCAGTGATCACACCTGGGTACGTGTAGTGATCACACCTGGCTACGTGCAGTGATCACACCTGGCTACATGCAGTGATCACACCCGGATACGTGCCGTGATCACACCCGGGTACGTGCAGTTATCACACCCAGGTACGTGCAGTGATCACACCCGGGTACGTGCAGTGATCACACCCGGGTACGTGCAGTGATCACACTCGCGTACGTGCAGTGATCACACCAGGGTACGTGCAGTGATCGCACCCGGGTACGTGCAATGATCACACCTGGGTGCGTGCAGTGATCACACCCGGGTACGTGCAATGATCACACCTGGGTACGTGCAGTGATCACACCCGGGTACGTGCAGTGATCACACTCGTGTACGTGCAGTGATCACACCCGGGTACGTGCAATGATCACACCTGGGTACGTGCAGTGATCACACCTGGGTACGTGCAGTGATCACACCCGGGTACGTGCAGTGATCACACCCGGGTACGTGCAGTGATCACACCCGGGTGCGTGCATTGATCACACCCGGGTACGTGCAGTGATCACACCCGGGTACGTGCAGTTATCACACTCAGGTACGTGCAGTGATCACACCCGGGTATGTGCAGTGATCACACCCGGGTACGTGCCGTGATCACACCCGGGTACGTGCAGTTATCACACCCAGGTACGTGCAGTGATCACACCTGGGTACGTACAGTGATCACACCCGGGTACGTGCAGTGATCACACCCGGGTACGTGCAGTGATCACACTCGGGTACGTGCAGTGATCACACCCGGGTATGTGCAGTGATCACACCCGGGTACGTGCAGTGATCACACCCGGGTACGTGCAGTGATCACACCTGGGTACGTGCATTGATCACACCCGGGTACGCGCATTGATCACACTCGGGTACGTGCAGTGATCACACCAGGGTACGTGCATTGATCACACCCGGGTACGTGCATTGATCACACCCGGATACGTGCATTGATCACACTCGGGTACGTGCAGTGATCACACTCGGGTACGTGCAGTGATCACACTCGGGTACGTGCAGTGATCACACCTGGGTACGTGCAGTGATCACACCCGGATACGTGCATTGATCACACCCGGATACGTGCAGTGATCACACTCGGGTACGTGCAGTGATCACACCTGGGTACGTGCAGTGATCACACCAGGGTACGTGCAGTGATCACCCCAGGGCACGTGCATTGATCACACCCGGATACGTGCAGTGATCACACTCGCGTACGTGCAGTGATCACACCAGGGTACGTGCAGTGATCGCACCCGGGTACGTGCAATGATCACACCTGGGTACGTGCAGTGATCACACCCGGGTACGTGCAATGATCACACCTGGGTACGTGCAGTGATCACACCTGTGTCTGTGCAGTGATCACACCCGGGTACGTGCAGTGATCGCACCCGGGTACGTGTAGTGATCACACACGGGTACGTGCAGTGATCACACCCGGGTACGTGCAGTGATCACACCCGGGTACGTGCAGTGATCACACCCGGGTACGTGTAGTGATCACACACGGGTACGTGCGGTGATCACACCCGGGTACGTGCAGTGATCACACCCGGGTACATGCAGTGATCACACCCGGGTACGTGCAGTGATCACACCCGGGTACGTGCAGTGATCACACCCGGGTTCGTGCAGTGATCACACCCGGGTACGTGCAGTGATCACACCCGGGTACGTGCAGTGATCACACCCGGGTACGTGCAGTGATCACACCCGGGTACGTGCAGTGATCACTCCCGGGTACGTGCAGTGATCACACCCGGGTACGTGCAGTGATCACACCCGGGTACATGTAGTGATCACACCCGGGTACGTGCAGTGATCACACCCGGGTACGTGCAGTGATCACACCCGGGTACGTGTAGTGATCACACCCGGGTACGTGCAGTGATCACACCCGGGTACGTGCAGTGATCACACACGGGTACGTGCAGTGATCACACCTGGGTACGTGCAGTGATCACACCCGGGTACGTGCAGTGATCACACCCGGGTACGTGCAGTGATCACACCCGGGTACGTGCAGTGATCACACCCGGGTACGTGCAGTGATCACACCCGGGTACGTGCAGTGATCACACCCGGGTACGTGTAGTGATCACACCCGGGTACGTGCAGTGATCACACCCGGGTACGTGCAGTGATCACACACGGGTACGTGCAGTGATCACACCCGGGTACGTGCAGTGATCACACCCGGGTACGTGCAGTGATCACACCCGGGTACGTGCAGTGATCACACCCGGGTACATGCAGTGATCACACCCGGGTACGTGCAGTGATCACACCCGGGTACGTGCAGTGATCACACCCGGGTACGTGCAGTGATCACACCCGGGTACGTGCAGTGATCACACCCGGGTACGTGCAGTGATATGTGTGGATATGTATAAGACCTGGCTCAGTTTCTGGTCCTCTGTCGACGCTTTGCTGTCTTTTTATTGAGATATTCAACTGTGACCCTGCTGCCCACTCAGATAATTGGAAAAGGTCCCACCGCATTTTGGCAGAGGAGCGCCTGGGACGTCTCCGTCCTGACCCAATGTTTATCCCTAATTCAACATCACCAAAACACTTCATTTGCTGATTAGCCCTTTGCGATGTCATGGGTGCTGTGTACACATCAACTGCTGTGTTTTCAAGATAACAACATTGACGACCTTTCAAAAAATACTGCGCTGACTATAACCACCATTGGCACCTCCAGTGGTCATGAAAGGTGCTATACAAATGCAAATCTTCCATTTCTTCATTCAAGGCATGATAGTATCGCTGGCCAGCCCAGTATTCATTGCCCATCCCAAATTGCTCTTGAGAAGGTGGGGGTGAGCTGCCTTCTTGAACCGCTGCAGTCACTGAGGTGTAGGTACACCCTCTGTGCTGTTAGGGAGGGGGTTCCATGATTTTGACTCAGCGACAGTGAAGGAACGGCGATATATTTCCAAGGGTGATGTGTGACTTGGAGGGGAACCTCCAGGTGGCGGGGTTCCCAGGTATCTGCTGCTCTTGTCCTTCTCGATGGCAGCGGTCGTGGGTTTGGAAGGTGCTGACTAAGGAACATTGGTGAGTTGCTGCAGTGCATCTTGTAGATGGTACACACGGCTGCCACTGTTCGTGGAGGGAGGGAACATTTGTGCATTGGGCATCAATCAAGTGGGGCTGCTTTGTCCTTATTGGTGTCAATGAGGAGTCCTGAGAGGTTTAGTCAAAGTAGTTTATTTCCTACTCACAGCTGGGAAATACAGCGACTAAGCAACAGTCCAATACCCTGCCAGGACCCCTCTGAGATGCCAGCTTTTTCCTGGGCCAGTTTTTATCTCAGGGAATTAACGAGCACGCCCTTCAACGGGGGAGCCTCCGCGAACCCTCCGGGGAGATCAGGTTGTCCCAGTGGGTCTCACGGCGGTTGTAACAGTCCTGGATGGTGTCGAACTTCTTGGGTGTTGTTGGAGCCACACTTACCCGGTGAGTGTGGTTGCTGGTTTTCCAGGGTAGAACTGGGACATGGCTGAACGTGACGGAGTTCATTTGAAGTGCATTTTAACGAATGGGCAGGGTTCAATTTGCTGTTTTAAACAGGAAAACCTTCACCTTAATGGCGAGTATATTTAATTCCTTCGGGGGCAGGTTGATAATTGGTACAGTGTCAAAGAGAGTGAGGGTAAAGTGGACATTTATAAAGGGCACAGGATTATAGGGAAACGGAATAAATGAGACAGTGAGAAAGAGTTAAAGGGGGAAGGGGCTTTAAAGGTGATTTTAATATGGATGTTGGCAAAGGGGCTGGGTTTAAAGGGAAGATTATTCTGGGGATGAGAGCAGCAGAATATTTTGTACAGAGCAAGAGAGCTAATGTTCAATGGGATTTGGCAGCCCTTGTACAAGAACCTCAGGATGTTACATGCAGGTGTAGCAAGCAATTCGGAAGACAAACGGTACATTAGCCTTTGTTCAAAGGTGTTTGGCGAATGAGCAAAGCAAGGGCCAGGATTTTAAGCCCCCCCCCCCCGCGGTGGGTTTTGAGATGAGGGATCGTAAAATGCCATAGATGGGATTTCCTCTGGGGAATAGGGCTTGGTTATTTTATAAACAAACTTTGTTAAAACAAAAGAAAACAAAACAATACTTAAACTTTTACTTCAGCTCTAACAATGACAGATTACATGCAGTTTCTTGATCTTAGCACACTAGTTCCCATTGAACAATACTGTACATGAATGTGCAGCTCTCGTTCCACTTTCACAAACAGGCAAAAACAATATTTGCATTTAAAAAGCAAATTTTCTTCTGTTAGGGACTTTTGTTCAGAATCCTTGTCCAAGACCTGCCTCAAACAACTTTCATTACCTCACTGGTTGGTTTCCACAGCCTTCTGCCTGTAACTGTTCAGAACAGCTTTCTTTCGCTCTCTCTCTCTCGCTCTCTCTCTAAGCTATGCTCAGCCCCTCAAACGAAGGTTCTCCCCTGAGGTGGCCAGACGTGAATCCCTCAAACACTATCTTGGCTGATTAACCACTCCCATTTATACAAAAGAACAGAGCTCTGTCATTCATATGCAACTAACCTTCCCTTGATGGACAAATAGGTCACCAGACTCTGTGATGGGCTAACGGCTGGTCAAACAAGGTTGCCCCAAATGACAATGGATCTTGAGTGGATCATCCTGGCTGAACAGGGACATCCTGTATATTCCCACGAATGAGGTTAGGTTAAGTTTGAATGGGTCAAGGTAAGTTAGGCCGTGGATTCCCTCAGTCTGGTTAACCCCTAAATTTCCTGCTAGACCTTGGACCCCATTTCTGGACCTAAGTTCCCACATCTCCCTATCATGACACTTCCTAGAGTGGATGGATCCTGCCTGCTACCAATCAACATTCAAGGCTAAGGGCCGAGTGCTGGCCAATGGGATTAGGTAGATAAGTCATGTGTTTGTCCTGCATTGGTGCAGACTCGATGGGCCGAAGAGACTCTTCTGCACTGCATAATTCTGTGACTCTCAGTTGAGCATGAAATGGCAGCCGGCCTGGCTGGGATGGTGGGGATGGGTTAAGCGCCAAGGTCTCAGGGTGGCAGGCACTGTGCCCCATCCTGAAAATTCAGGCTCAAGTCTTGCTGTAATTATATTAAGTAGGTGAAGTCCACAGTCCCAGATGACCTTCGGCCACTTTCCCCTTTAAGGGGGAGAGAGCTGACTGGTGGTGATTTGACCCGAGGGTCACCACACCTCAGGCGAGGGGCAGGGTTGAGAAGGCGGGGCCTTCATGAATAACGTCAGCCGGTACGGGAATCGAACCCACGCAGTTAGAACATAGAACATAGAACATTACAGCGCAGTACAGGCCCTTCGGCCCTTTGATGTTGCGCCGACCTGTGAAACCACTCTAAAGCCCATCTACACTATTCCCTTATCGTCCACATGTCTATCCAATGACCATTTGAATACCCTTAGTGTTGGCGAGTCCACTACTGTTGCAGGCAGGGCATTCCACGCCCTTACCACTCTCTGAGTAAAGAACCTACCTCTGGCATCTGTCCTATATCTATCTCCCCTCAATTTAAAGCTATGTCCCCTCGTGCTAGACATCACCATCCGAGGAAAAAGGCTCTCACTGTCCACCCTATCCAATCCTCTGATCATCTTGTATGCCTCAATTAAGTCACCTCTTAACCTTCTTCTCTCTAACGAAAACAGCCTCAAGTCCCTCAGCCTTTCCTCATAAGATCGTCCCTCCATACCAGGCAACATTCTGGTAAATCTCCTCTGCACCCTTTCCAATGCTTCCACATCCTTCCTATAATGCGGCGACCAGAATTGCATGCAATACTCCAAATGCGGCCGCACCAGAGTTTTGTACAGCCGCAACAGGACCTCATGGCTCCGAAACTCAATCCCTCTACCAATAAAAGCTAGCACACCGTACGCCTTCTTAACAACCCTCTCAACCTGAGTGGCAACTTTCAGGGATCTATGTACATGGACACCGAGATCTCTCTGCTCATCCACACTGCCAAGAATCTTACCATTAGCCCAGTACACTGTCTTCCTGTTATTCCTTCCAAAATGAATCACCTCACACTTTTCTGCATTAAACTCCAATTGCCACCTGTCATCCCAGCATTGCAGCTTATCTATGTCCCTCTGTAACTTGTAACATCCTTCCGCACTGTCCACAACTCCACCAACTTTAGTGTCATCTGCAAATTTACTCACCCATCCTTCTACGCCCTCCTCCAGGTCATTTATAAAAATGACAAACAGCAGTGGCCCCAAAACAGATCCTTGTGGTACACCACTAGTAACTGGACTCCAGTCTGAACATTTCCCATCAACCACCACCCTTTGTCTTCTTCCAGTCAGCCAATTTCTGATCCAAACTGCTAAATCTCCCTGAATCCCATGCTTCCGTATTTTCTGCAGTAGCCTACCGTGGGGAACCTTATCAAACGCTTTACTGAAATCCATATACACCACATCAACTGCTTTACCCTCATCCACCTGTTTGGTCACCTTCTCAAAGAACTCAATAAGGTTTGTGAGGCACGACCTACCCTTCACAAAACCGTGTTGACTATGTCTAATCAAATTATTCCTTTCCAGATGATTATACACCCTACCTCTTGTAAACCTTTCCAAGATTTTGCCCACAACAGAAGTAAGGCTCACTGGTCTATAGTTACTGGGGTTGTCTCCACTCCCCTTCTTGAACAAGGGGACAACATTTGCTATCCTCCAGTCTTCTGGCACTATTCCTGTAGACAAAGATGACTTAAAGATCAAAGCCGAAGGCTCAGCAATCTCCTTCCCTAGCTTCCCAGAGAATCCTAGGATAAATCACATCCGGCCCAGGTGACTTATCTATTTTCACACTTTCCAGAATTGTTAACACCTCTTCCTTATGAATCTCAACCCCTTCTAGTCTAGTAGCCTGAATCTCAGTTCTCGACAACATTGTCTTTTTCCTGTGTGAATGCTGACGAAACGTATTCATTTAGCACCTCTCCTATCTCCTCGGACTCCAAGCACAACTTCCTGCTGCTGTCCTTGACTGGCCCTACTCTTACCCTAGTCATTCTTTTATTCCTGACATATCTATAGAAAGCTTTAGGGTTATCCTTGATCCTACCTGCCAAAGACTTCTCATGTCCCCTCCTGGCTCTTCTTAGCTCTCTCTTTCGGTCCTTCCTAGCTAACTTGTAACTCTCGAGCGCCCTAACTGAATCTTCATGTCTCATCTTTACAAAAGCCTCCTTCTTCCTCGTGACAAGTGTTTCGACTGCTTTAGTAAACCCCGGTTCCCTCGCTCGACCACTTCCTCCCTGCCTGACAGGTACATACTTATCAAGGACAGGCAGTAGCTGTTCCTTGAACAAGCTCCACATTTCCATTGTGCCCATCCCCTGCAGTTTTCCTCCCCATCCGATGCATCCTAAGTCTTGCCTCATCGCATCATAATTCCCTTTCCCCCAGATATAACTCTTGCCCTGCGGTAGATACCTATCCCTTTCCATCACTAAAGTAAAGTAAAGTTGGCCTCGCTCTGCATCACTAACCAGCTGCCCAGACAAACGTGCTAAACCGGCCTCCTGTAATTATACAGGGCAATGTTGAACCCTGTCTGGAGGTACCACGTACGGATGTGGTCTCTTTACTGAAGGAAGAATGTGCTGTGGAGAGGGTGCAACAAAGGGTTTGCAGTTCAGATGGTTTGGTCGGTTTGGCTTGATCCATGCACAGGGCCAAGGGGTTAGGGCGAGGAAAGTGGTCCCGAGTGGTTCTTGCGGAGAGTCAGTGCAGACTCAATGGGCCGAATGGACTCCTTCTGTGTTGCAGGAATTCTGTGTCTGAATCACAGACTATCCCGTTGACTCATACCAGGTTCTGAAGGAGCGAGACACTGAGAGATTGTTCCCTCTACCTGGGGAATCGAGGAATGGGGAGGCAGTACTCTCTGGACAAGCGGCCAATCAGTTAGGTCTCTCGATGACTTGAGGAGAATGTTCTTCCCTCAGGGGCTTCTGAATTTTTGGAATTCTTGACCCCAGAGGCCTATTGATGTTCCATCGCTGAGGACATCAAAGGCTGAGTGCAATAGATTGCGATTTGCCTTTGTATTTCGGCGGCAGCGGTGCGCAGGGGCCGTCTGGGAGGTGAGTAGCGACTTTAAAACCACTTACCTTTACAGGAGCAGCCCTTTGGATTTCGGCGGCAGCGGTGCGCAGGGGCCTTCTGGGAGGTGAGTAGTGTATTTAAAAAGCCTTGCCTTTACAGGAGCAGCCCTTTGGATTTCGGCGGCAGCGGTGCGCAGGGGCCTTCTGGGAGGTGAGTAGTGTATTTAAAAAGCCTTACCTGGTCCCGTGTCTGTTCTTCTTTTCTGTTTTATTTGTTTTTATATAAGGCGGGAACCGGAAGTTCGACCCGCGGACCTCTGGGAAGTCCCCCCCCCCCAACCAATAAATTCTGGTGGAGAGGAAACCCGAGACACTACACGTGTAGTGTCTCCCACCCGCCCTCCTCCTCTAACCTAATAATAAAACCCATTGGTGTAAGGTAAGTGCCATATTATATTATTATTATATTATTAGCATTGTGCAGGTCAAGGTTCGGAGGTGGAGGAGCAGTCTCTGTCAGCGAGAGAACCTGAGAACATCTCAGACACTCAGAAGGTAAGAAGGTAAGTAAGTGATTTTTACTTATTTTTACTTTTATACCTTTTTTCAAATTGTGTGTGTCGGGGGGAAACTGAAGTGACATCACAGAAAAGCTGTGGCCAGAGTGGCTGGTTGGGATTCTACCCTAAATTTAAAAAAAATTTGAGTATTTGGTAACTAATTAAACATCATAACTTAATTATAATTTAGAGGGATATATAAGCCAGAGATCGGAGAGTACTATAGTTAGCTATCGCATTTCTATTAGAAATCTAATGCTAGGAAACAGATAGTTGACAGTAACTTTGAAATTTTTTAAAAAATATTTTTTTAAAAAAAGACAAATTTTAATTTTAATTTTAATTAATTGACGCAATGTCAGTTAGAGGGGTGCTGTGCTCTGACTGTGAGATGTGGCAGGTCCGGGAGGCTTCCAGCGTCCCGGATGGCTTCATCTGCAGAAAATGCACCCAACTGGAGCTCCTCACAGACCGCATGGTTCGGTTGGAGCAGCAATTGGATGCACTTAGGAGCGTGCAGTTGGCGGAAAGCATCATAGATCACAGTTATGTAAATGTGGTCACACCCAAGGTGCAGGCAGAGAAAAGGGTGACCACCAGAAAGGGCAGGCAGTCAGTGCAGGAATCCCCTGTGGTTGTCCCCCTCTCGAACAGATATACCCCTTTGGATACTGTCGGGGGGATAGCCTATCAGGGGAAAACAGCAGCAGCCAGAGCAGTGGCACCACAGCTGGCTCTGATGTTCAGAAGGGAGGGTCAAAGCGCAGAAGAGTAATAGTAATAGGGGACTCTATAGTCAGGGGCACAGATAGGCGCTTCTGTGGACGTGAAAGAGACTCCAGGATGGTATGTTGCCTCCCTGGTGCCAAGGTCCAGGATGTCTCCGAACGGGTAGAGGGCATCCTGAAGGGGGAGGGCAAACAGGCAGAGGTCGTTGTACATATTGGTACTAACGACATAGGCAGGAAGGGGCATGAGGTCCTGCAGCAGGAGTTCAGGGAGCTAGGCAGAAAGTTAAAATTCAGGACCTCGAGGGTTGTAATCTCGAGATTACTCCCTGTGCCACGTGCCAGTGAGGCTAGAAATAGGAAGATAGAGCAGATAAACACGTGGCTAAACAGCTGGTGTAGGAGGGAGGGTTTCCATTATCTGGACCACTGGGAGCTCTTCCGGGGCAGATGTGACCTGTATAAGAAGGACGGGTTGCATCTAAACCGGAGAGGCATAAATATCCTGGCCGCGAGGTTTGCTAGTGTCACACGGGAGGGTTTAAACTAGTATGGCAGGGGGGTGGGCATGGGAGCAATAGGTCAGAAGGTGAGAGCATTGAGGGAGAACTAGGGAATAGGGACAGTGTGGCTCTGAGGCAGAGCAGACGGGGAGAAGTTGCTGAACACAGCGGGTCTGGTGGCCTGAAGTGCATATGTTTTAATGCAAGGAGCATTACGGGTAAGGCAGATGAACTTAGAGCTTGGATTAGTACTTGGAACTATGATGTTGTTGCCATTACAGAGACCTGGTTGAGGGAAGGGCAGGATTGGCAGCTAAACGTTCCAGGATTTAGATGTTTCAGGCGGGATAGAGGGGGATGTAAAAGGGGAGGTGGAGTTGCACTACTTGTTAGGGAGAATATCACAGCTGTACTGCGAGAGGACACCTCAGAGGGCAGTGAGGCTATATGGGTAGATATCAGGAATAAGAAGGGTGCAGTCACAATGTTGGGGGTATACTACAGGCCTCCCAACAGCCAGCGGGAGATAGAGGAGCAGATAGGTAGACAGATTTTGGAAAAGAGTAAAAACAACAGGGTTGTGGTGATGGGAGACTTCAACTTCCCCAATATTGACTGGGACTCACTTAGTGCCAGGGGCTTAGACGGGGTGGAGTTTGTAAGGAGCATCCAGGAGGGCTTCTTAAAACAATATGTAGACAGTCCAACTGGGGAAGGGGCGGTACTGGACCTGGTATTGGGGAATGAGCCCGGCCAGGTGGTAGATGTTTCAGTAGGGGAGCATTTCGGTAACAGTGACCACAATTCAGTAAGTTTTAAAGTACTGGTGGACAAGGATAAGAGTGGTCCGAGGATGAATGTGCTAAATTGGTGGAAGGCTAATTATAACAATTGAGATCCAAAAAGACGAGGTGTTGGGTGTCTTAAAAAATATTAAGGTAGATAAGTCCCCAGGGCCTGATGGGATCTACCCCAGAATACTGAAGGAGGCTGGAGAGGAAATTGCTGAGGCCTTGACAGAAATCTTTGGATCCTCGCTGTCTTCAGGGGATGTCCCGGAGGACTGGAGAATAGCCAATGTTGTTCCTCTGTTTAAGAAGGGTAGCAAGGATAATCCCGGGAACTACAGGCCGGTGAGCCTTACGTCAGTGGTAGGGAAATTACTGGAGAGAATTCTTAGAGACAGGATCTACTCCCATTTGGAAGCAAATGGACGTATCAGTGAGAGGCAGCACGGTTTTGTGAAGGGGAGGTCGTGTCTCACTAACTTGATAGAGTTTTTCGAGGAGGTCACTAAGATGATTGATGCAGGTAGGGCAGTAGATGTTGTCTATATGGACTTCAGTAAGGCCTTTGACAAGGTCCCTCATGGTAGACTAGTACAAAAGGTGAAGTCACACGGGATCAGGGGTGAGCTGGCAAGGTGGATACAGAACTGGCTAGGCCATAGAAGGCAGAGAGTAGCAATGGAGGGATGCTTTTCTAATTGGAGGGCTGTGACCAGTGGTGTTCCACAGGAATCAGTGCTGGGACCTTTGCTCTTTGTAGTATATATAAATGATTTGGAGGAAAATGTAACTGGTCTGATTAGTAAGTTTGCAGACGACACAAAGGTTGGTGGAATTGCGGATAGCGATGAGGACTGTCGGAGGATACAGCAGGATTTAGATTGTCTGGAGACTTGGGCGGAGAGATGGCAGATGGAGTTTAATCCGGACAAATGTGAGGTAATGCATTTTGGAAGGTCTAATGCAGGTAGGGAATATACAGTGAATGGTAGAACCCTCAAGAGTATTGAAAGTCAAAGAGATCTAGGAGTACAGGTCCACAGGTCATTGAAAGGGGCAACACAGGTGGAGAGGGTAGTCAAGAAGGCATACGGCATGCTTGCCTTCATTGGCCGGGGCATTGAGTATAAGAATTGGCAAGTCATGTTGCAGCTGTATAGAACCTTAGTTAGGCCACACTTGGAGTATAGTGTTCAATTCTGGTCGCCACACTACCAGAAGGATGTGGAGGCTTTAGAGCGGGTGCAGAAGAGATTTACCAGAATGTTGCCTGGTATGGAGGGCATTAGTTATGAGGAGCGATTGAATAAACTCGGTTTGTTCTCACTGGAACGAAGGAGGTTGAGGGGCGACCTGATAGAGGTATACAAAATTATGAGGGGCATAGACAGAGTGGATAGTCAGAGGCTTTTCCCCAGGGTAGAGGGGTCAATTACTAGGGGGCATAGGTTTAAGGTGAGAGGGGCAAGGTTTAGAGTAGATGTACGAGGCAAGTTTTTTACGTAGTGGGTGCCTGAAACTCGCTACCGGAGGAGGTGGTGGAAGTAGGGACGATAGTGACGTTTAAGGGGCATCTTGACAAATACATGAATAGGATGGGAATAGAGGGATACGGACCCCGGAAGTGTAGAAGATTGTAGTTTAGACGGGCAGCATGGTCGGCATGGGCTTGGAGGGCCGAAGGGCCTGTTCCTGTGCTGTACATTTCTTTGTTCTTTGTTCTTTGTTGATGACTAACGGAGTTGAGGGAAAAATGGAAATCGCAGGAAGGTTGAGTTGAGTTGGAAGTTCAGCCATGATCTGATTGAACGGTGCAGCAGGCTCGAGGGGCTGAATGGCCCACACCAGTGAATCCCATCACCCCTCCTGGTGTAACGATTTTCCTGATAGCCCCTCGAATTCCTCAGCCAATCACTTTAAATCTGTGCAACGGCTATTCACCTCTCCGCGCGGGGTAACAGGTCTTCCCTGTCTCCTCAGAGGGTCGGTGCAGACCCGATGGGCAGAATGGCCTCCTTCTGCACTGTGGGGATTCTCTGATTCTATAAAGTGGTCAGGGTTAAACAGGGCAGAGATGGTCTTACGGAGATAAATAAATAAATAATAAATAACCTTTGTTCTCACAAATAGGCTTAGATTAACACTGCAATGAAGTTACTGTGAAAATCTCCGATGGCGGTGAAGGGGCCGGTGTTAATGTGGATGCAGGCAGTAGAGTTAAAGGGACCAACCAGTATTCAATGGCATTCAGTTAGAGGATAAAGTGAACAGGATCAAAGGGGACATGGTTAAAGGGGACGAGGTTAAATTCGATGGGATTAAAGGGTTGATGTTAATGAGTATTGTGTTCAATGTTAAAATGGAGGATATTAACAGAGATGATGTTGAAGGAGATGGTTATAAAGAGGAGGGGATAGAGTCCGAGGGCGTTTACGTTGACATAGTTAATAAGGTGAGACTTGAAGGACATAGGTTAAAGGAGATGATGATAAATAGGGACAAGGATAGGGTTATATAATAATAATAATCTTTATTGTCACAAGTAGGTTTACATTAACACTGCAACGAGGTTCCTGTGAAAATCCCCTCGTCGCCACACTCCGGCGCCTGTTCGGGTACACGGAGGGAGAATTCAGAAAGTCCAATTCACCTAACGGCACGTCTTTCGGGACTTGTGGGAGGAAACCGGAGCGCCCGGAGGAAACCCACGCAGACACGGGGAGAACGTGCAGACTCCGCACAGGCAGCGACCCAAGCCGGGAATCGAACCCGGGTCCCTGGCGTTGTGAAGCAACAGTGCTAACCACTGTGCTACAGTGCTGCCTTACAGGCGACAACATTAAAGGAGAGGGGATTAAACTTGATCCGCAGACTGGTTTAAAATTAACAGCTGCCAGCGGCGTTTTTGACCTTGATAGTGAAGTCGGGACAGGGGAAAGAGAACTTCCAACAAACCCCCCTCTCCATGCTGCCCTGACCATACTGCACTGTGTCCCGCACACAGGTCATTGACCTGAAACATCAGCTGTTTCTCTCTTCACTGATCCTGCCCAGCCTTCTGTGTACTTCCAGCGGTTTCTGCTTCAATGCCAGAATTCTGACATCCACTTTCTCTGGATTTCGTCTTTCTCAATTGTCAGGGAATGGCGGCAACAGCCTTTCGTCCTGGAGTCATCCCCTCTACTCCCCCCCCTTCCCATTCCCCAACACCCCCTCTCCTTCGCATGCCCACCCCCTCCCTGTCCGACTGTTGATTCTGGATAGAGATTACTCTTCGTTTTACACACCTCAGAGCAATGCAGCTTTGACAAAGAGTCACCGGACTCGAAACGTTCGCTCTTTTCTCTCCCTACAGATGCTGCCAGACCTGCTGAGATTTTCCCAGCGTTTTCTCTTTGAATGCGAGATGACACCAGTTTCTCAACACGGAACAGGTTTTTTTTCCCCTCAATCCTTTAAAATGTCTTCCCACACGGCTTCCAGCTCATCCTCCTGTTTATTCACTTTGCCCTGGGTCCACACCCAGGCTTAAGCAATCAAACGCACGGAGCATCAATTGTAAACAGACTCACCTAATCAAACACAGAACAGTCGAACAGGGATGCTGCAGGGTGGCAGAAGCTATTCCCGGTTTAGAACGGTTTCAATTCATCCAATCTTCTCCGTGGCTGTCAATTTACTCCAGAATATTAACCGCTGTGGAGTGAGATCTATAAGCGACCGGACACTCAGAGGGAATATTGAAGGAGAGGCCACCCGGTCTCTCAAGACTATTCCACTATTCAGCCAGGTAAGATGTAACCATGAATCCAGCTGAGCTCCAGATCCCTTGATACTATCAGCTACAAAAATGGATCAATCGCGGGTTTGCAAACTCCAGCTGTGCCCTCGCTATGAAAGAGCTATGGGGGGAGGGACAGTTTCAGATGTTCATCTTTGTACATGTGAAGAAATGGTTTCAAACATCACCCTTGAATAACATAGCTGTATTGTCAAGGTTCCGCACCGCACCCCCCACCCACCTCGTCTGTGTTCATAGAATCATAGAATTTACAGTGCAGAAGGAGGCCATTTGGCCCATCGAGTCTGCACCGGCCCTTGGAAAGAGCGCCCATTTAAGCCCCCACTTCCAACCTACCCCCGAAACCCAGTAACCCCCCCTAACCTTTTTGGGCACCAAGGGCAATTTAGCGCGGCCAATCCATCTAACCTGCACATCTTTGGACTGTGGGAGGAAACCGGAGCACCCGGAGGAAACCCACGCAGACACGGGGAGAACGTACAGACTCCGCACAGACAGTGACCCAGCGGGGAATCGAACCCGGGATCCTGGAGCTGTGAAGCAACAGGGCTAACCGCTGTGCTACCGTGCTGCCCCACCGTGTTCTGGGCCCCTTACCCCCACCAGAAGAAATTGGATCTCTACCCCAGTGATGGGCAACCTGGGCTAGTGAGAGGGCCGCATGAGTGACCTTCCTTCATCTCAATGAGCCGCAAGATTGAGATCGGGGCTTGTTCACTAACCGTGATCCCATGGATAAGATTAAATACATTTAACACGCGCCGAATATTTCATCACGAGTTATAGAAGATCCTGAATGATTTATGTATTAATAGAGCTGTCATTACCTTCAAATGGTAAAAAGTCAATAGATATTTACACTTTGGACGCAGAGCGAGCGCACGGCGCTCACAGTCAATGTTGTGAGAAATCAGCACGAGCCTCACTTCACTCGCCCTCGCTTTACGTGCAAATCACTTCAGTCGCACCGGTAGGAAAAAAACTACACGGACAGGAATCAGCGGAATGTGGCGACCCTGCCTGTGGGCAATAAAATGTCTTGTGGGCCCTCACTCAGAACCCAGGTACTACGGGTTGCCATTCCCTGATCTGCCCTGTCCAATCCGGTTAACATTTTAAGCAGCTCAATTAGGTTTAGTTCTTGTGGCCTCGCCATTTAACCCTTTAAGCAGAATGTTCTCTCTCGCTGGGATAGCTTGTGAAACCTGTCCGAGCTGGTCTTGTACAACTTAAACTCCAGTATCACTGATCTTGACTGGGATTTAAAAGTTTTGAACTTTTCTTCGCCTCTGGGACGTTAACAGAACATCTGTGAAGTACTTTGTGAAATCGTGAATCGACGGTTGGAGAGGGTGGTGAATCTGTGGAACTCTTTGCCGCAGAAGGCTGTGGAGGCCAAATCACTGAGTGTCTTTAAGACAGAGATAGATAGGTTCTTGATTAATAAGGAGATCAGGGGTTATGGGGAGAAGGCAGGAGAATGGGGATGAGAAACATATCAGCCATGATCGAATGGCGGAGCAGACTCGATGGGCCGAGTGGCCTAATTCTTCTTCTATGTCTTATGGTCTGATGAAGTTCTCCAGCTTCCACCCTAAACACATTAAAGAAGCCATCCCCTATGGACAAGCGCTCCGTATACACAGGATCTGCTCAGACGAGGAGCAGCGTAACAGACATCTGCAGACGCTGAAAGATGCCCTTGTACGAACGGGATATGGCGCTCGACTCATCGATCGACAGTTCCAATGTGCCACAGCAAAAAACCGCACCGACCTCCTCAGAAGACAAACATGGGACACAACCGACAGAATACCCTTCGTCGTCCAGTACTTTCCCGGAGCGGAGAAACTACAACATCTTCTTCGCAGCCTTCAACATGTCAGTGATGAAGATGAACATCTTGCCAAGGTCATCCCCACACCCCCACTACCTGCCTTCAAACAACCGCGCAACCTCAAACAAACCATTGTTTGCAGCAAACTACCCTGCCTTCAGAACGGTGACCACGACACCACACAACCCTGCCATGGCAATCTCTGCAAGACGTGCCAGATCATCGACATGGATACCACCATTACACGTGAGAACACCACCCACCAGGTACGCGGTACATACTCGTGCGACTCGGCCAGCGTTGTCCACCTCATACGCTGCAGGAAAGGATGTCCCGAAGCGTGGTACATTGGCGAGACCATGCAGACGCTGCGACAACGAATGAACGGACATCGCGCGACAATCACCAGGCAGGAATGTTTCCTTCCAGTCGGAGAACACTTCAGCAGTCAAGGGCATTCAGCCTCTGATCTCCGGGTAAGCGTTCTCCAAGGCGGCCTTCAGGACCCGCGACAACGCAGAATCGCCGAGCAGAAACTTATAGCCAAGTTCCGCACACATGAGTGCGGCCTCAACCGGGACCTGGGATTCATGTCGCATTACATTCATCCCCCACTGTCTGGCCTGCGAAATCCTACCAACTGTCCTGGCTTGACACAATTCACACCTCTTTAACCCATCTCTGGATCTGTAAATTACCTGCAAATGCTCGCATTCCAAGCATTGTCTGGCATCTTTGAATCTGTCTGTATATATGTTTCTGGAACAGACCTCTTCATTCACCTGAGGAAGGAGCAGCGCTCCGAAAGCTAGTGACATCGAAACAAACCTGTTGGACTTTAACCTGGTGTTGTAAGACTTCTTACTGATGAAGTTTGTGAGTGAAGGGCAGAAATGGAAAGTTGGATGATAGGTTGTGGGTCCTCGTGGTCTCTGTCTCCGCGACCTACGCTTTTGAGCTGTTGAATTAAAATTTTGAACGGTTGGTCACCGAAGTGTCTGCTGGCGATCCCATCGTGCCCCCCGATTGGAAAACGGGTCCTCCGGGAAAATCTTACTTCCCACCTGATGGAGAAATGCTCTTCGGGTTGCCCGGACATGCAGCAAGTCGTGACGTTTCATCCGGCAGATTCTCTCGCTCGGTGTTGTTCGCCTCGATCCTCCTGAAGCTGGGATTGAATATCTCGCCGTGCGAGGGAGGAAAATGAATGCGAGCGTGTCAGAACCGAGGCCATTAACACGGACACTGGGAGCTCGATGTTCACAGCTTGGCCGGTAATTGAGTGATGCTGATGACAGTTTCACAGCGACCAGTCGCCGATCCTGCCTCCACCAGGCGTGCTGCTGGCCTCTGCTCTTTGCCATGTCCATGCATCAAAATAGGCATAATAAGGTCTCTAGTGCTTGTACCTTAATCCCCTCCTTTGGTTATAGAAAGGTCCTTAATCACTTCCATACTGTATGGAACAGCGCGTGCATCCATTACTGAGAAAGAGATCATCAGCTGTCAACTTGTGCTTTCTGACCCCCCCCCCCCTCCCCGCATCGCCACACCACCCCCGCCACCCACCCTGTCCTTCTACAAAAGTGGTGGGCGTTACATTAACGCGCCCCAGGAATCCCCACGTCAAATACCAGCCCCATTTCTTCCACAGGCAAACCGATCGGCTGCAGTTTGAGACCGTGGGGCCGCCTGGCTCAGAGGATGGCGGAGCCGCGAGCAACAAGCGGCTTAATCAGCCCCGTCGGTGAATTCCGTGACTATTCCAGTCTGGGTCGGAGTGGAATTCAGGCCAGCAGCACCGACGTTTTAGGCGCCATGCAGCCTTCCTCGAAGGCGAGTACGGGGCCCGAGGTGCGGGCGCGTAACTCCGACAAGACGTGGGCCAGGGCGTCAGTATTTAAGAGGGGGATGGGTTTGGATGCTGCACGTTCTGTCAAGTCTTTGTCCTTTTTGAGGATGAATGAGATCGAGGCCTGGGCCAGCGTGTGCGGCAGGGCACCCCTTTAACAGTGAATAGTTGATGATCTCCCGACTTACAGTTAACACAAGCTCTTTATTCAGTCGGTTCATTCTGCTTCCAGAGCTCAACTAGATGTAAAACAGTCAAGAGGTATGACCAGTGAAGCTGAGGTAAGCTGCCTATGCTGAGCTGTCTCTGTCTGCTGCTGCTCACTAGCCCTGTGCCTCTGAAAGAGGCGGATCCTCCCTTGGGCTCCACCCTTTATACCCATCTCTGATGCTGCCCTCTAGTGACGCTGTGATTGTTACGTCTGTGCTGCGGTCCCTGGTGTATGTGCAGATGTATGTACAGATGTACAGATCGCTACATCCCCCCCTTTTGAGTTGATATGTTTCCTAAACTGACCGCAAGAAAACTGTACAGAACAAGTGGTGAGAATAATCAAAGCTGCACACTCCGAAGATGATAAAAGTAATACAGAAACAATTAACTGTGTTGTGAGTCCATGGTTAGAAATGTCCATATTCGTCTTGTGGGTGTGTTGAATTGTCGTTACAAATCCAGCCGGTCGGCTTCAGCTGGAGCGTCTTAACGGTGGTGGTGGGGATGATGGTTTGATGTCATCAAGAGTACTGTCTGGCGTTGTGTGGTGAGAAACGTCCTGTGGACAAATGGATTCGGTCAAGTCCAGCGTGGGAATCACCGGTGTTGTAGGCCGAAGCATTAACAGATCCCGGTGGTTGCGGTTCCTACCGACGACTTGACAATGTAGGACCGCGGTGCCTCCTGCCTGATCACCGTGGCTGACTCAGACCATCCGCCTCCTGGGTCCCTGATCCTGACGATGTCGCCTATTGTCAGTGGCTTGAGTGGGATTGCATGTTGATCGTAGTATTGTTTTTGTTTGGACTGTAGTACCCGCATTTTGTCGAGTACCAGAGCGTTATCGGGGTCTCGGAATTGAATCGCCGGGAGGGTTGTCCGAATGTTCCTGCCAAAGAGCATCTGCGCTGGCGACAGTCCTGAGCTCAATGGGGTTGTTCGGTAGGAAACCAGCGCTCGGTTGATGTCCGAGCGTGAATCCGTTGCCTTGCTAATAAGCCATTTAACGATGTGGATACCCTTTTCCACTTTCCCATTTGACTGTGGGTCGCGCGGACTGGACGTGACATGCTGAAAGCTGGAGCGGTCTGAGAACTCTTTCCATTCCCAGCTCACGAAGTAGGGACCATTATCTGACATCACCACACGCGGGATTCCATGTCGCGCGGATGTCTCCTGGCACGCCTTGATGACAGATGAAGACGTGAGATCATGGAGTTTCAGTACCTCCGGATAGTTTGAGTAATAGTCCATGATCAGGACGTAATCACGCCCTGCGGCATGAAATAGGTCAAGGCCCA
Source organism: Scyliorhinus torazame (assembly GCF_047496885.1). Classification (NCBI taxonomy): domain Eukaryota; kingdom Metazoa; phylum Chordata; class Chondrichthyes; order Carcharhiniformes; family Scyliorhinidae; genus Scyliorhinus; species Scyliorhinus torazame. The sequence continues at coordinate 30,742,003 of NC_092736.1, read as the reverse complement.
CTTTTGTTCACGGCGCCATTGTGAGTTTGTGTTCTTTACACTGTGCGGGTTGGTGTCTTTGACAGGGTCACATGTCATGACCATGTCCGTTATGTCTTGATTCATGCCGGGCCAGTACACAGCCTGTCGTGCTCGCCTTTTGCATTTCTCAATGCCTAGGTGGCCTTCATGAATCTTACGTAGCATCTCGGCGCGGAGAGTGGCCGGAATCACAATCTGCGCATTGCGTAGCAGGAGGCCGTCAACGTCAATCAGTTCTGACTTGACATTCTGAAATTGTGGACATTGTCCCCTCGTCCAGCCGCGCTGGAGTAGGTGCAGCACCCCCCGTAAGGTTGCGTCTTTCTGCGTCTCCTGTCGGATTAGGCAAAGCTTCTCATCCGAAGCAGGCAAATTCTCCATGCATAACTGTGTTTGGGCCTCGATTTCTCTGATAGGGGCTGGTGGTGCGTTGTCAGTGCCAATTGATCGGGACAGTGCGTCGGCAATGGCAAGGTCTCTTCCCGGGGTGTATACTGGGGTGAAATCATACCTTCGCAGCTTCATCATGATGCGCTGCAGACGAGGTGTCATGTCATTTAGATCCTTGTCTATGATAACGGTCTGTGGTCGGTTTCCACTATGAACGTGGGCTGGCCGTACACATAGTCGTGGAACTTCAGAATCCCAGTGAGGAGCCCGAGACATTCTTTTTCGATCTGTGCATATCTGCACTCAGTTGGGGTCATGGCCCTGGACGCGCATGCCACCGGGACCCAGTCAGACTGGTCGGCCTGTTGGAGGAGAACGGCGCCAATCCCGTCCTGGCTGGCGTCACTGGAGATCTTGGTGGGTCTGGTTGCGTCAAAGAAAGCAAGGGTCGGTGCCCGCGTTAGCTGCTGTTTGAGTTTTGGTGACGTTGTGTCCACTCAAACGCGGTCTTTCGTAGGAGATTGCGTAAAGCTGCCGTCCGTGCGGACAGGTTTGGGATGAACCTGCCGAGGAAGTTGACGAAGCCCAGAAATCGTAGCACCGCCTTCTTGCCGTGTGGCGTCTTCATGGTCCATATTGCAGCGATTTTCGCCTCATCAGGGCTGACACCCTGAGATGATACGGTGTCACCCAAAAAGGTTACAGACTCCTACGTAAATGTGCATGTTGCCTGGTTCGGATTCAAACCGTATTTATGAATCCTCCGAAACACCTTCTTCAGACGACAGAGGGGTTCTTCTTCAGTGGTGGACCAGACGATGATGTCATCCACATAGACTCTGACACCCTCGATCCCTCGGTCATTTGCTCCATTATCCTGTGGAAGATCTCTGACGCAGAGATAATGCCGAAGGGCAGGCGATTGAAGCAGAAATGTCTGAATGGTACGTTGAACATACACAGTAATCTGCTCGCGTCATCGAGCTGTATCTGACAAAACCCCTGCGCGGCGTCGAGTTTGGTGAAGATTCTACCAAATGGCATTCGCCATCTCAGACGTGATCTCTTCACGCTTGGGGATGGGGTCGTGTTCCCGGCGAATGTTCTGGTTCAGGTCCTTCGGGTCTATGCATACGCGAAGATCTCCAGAAGGTTTCTTAACACAGACAATGGAGCTGACCCAGTCAGCCGGCTGTGTGACTCGCGATATTACGCCTTGTGACTGCAGTCTGTGGAGTTCCGCTTTCACCTTCTCCCGCAGTGGAGCTGGGACCCTCCTGGGCGGCTGAATGACGTTTGGTGTCTGTCTTCAGCATGATTTTGTTTGGCAGGGTAGGGTGCCCATGCCTTTGAGTACGTCGGGGTATTCTTGCAGCATGCTGTGGATTTTAGCTTCCAGGCTTGATGGATCCTGGGTGTGCATGGAAATGCGTTGTACCAGCCGCAGGTCTTTGCAGGCCTGAGGCCTAACAGTGATGATTTATTGTCGTCTACAATCTCGAATCGTAGCTGCTTGCGTATCGTCTTGTTGTCCACCCGGAGATGGCACGATCCCTTTGAGGCGATCTGATTGCCGTTGTAGTCCTTCAGCCGACATGCAGCGGGTATTATTTCATGGTCTCCTGGAATCGAATGGAGATCCTTGCCAGTGAGGAGGTTAGCTGAGGCCCCAGTGTCAAGCTTGAAGACTAATGGAAAGTCATTGACTTGCACAGTCGCAGTCCACTCACTGCTGGAATCAATGCTGTTGACCGGGTGAGGCGATTGATGCGTCATGTTCCTCGATTGTCTCGATCGTGTCCACGACAAGCGAGTTGCCACAAGCGAGATTGTCCTCGTCCGAAGAATACTCATTATTGGTTTTTTTGTGCTCCGTTGAGCCTATGCTTTTTACGTTGAAGTTCATGTGTTTCTGTCTTGTTGTCTTCATCAGCAGAGCAGCTCTGCACTGTGAGGCAAACTGGTTGTATTTGCCACACTTTAAACGTTGTTTGCCAGAAGCTGGACATTGCCCTTTTAAGTGGGCGTGTCCGCAGCGGGGACACGTCATGACGCTGTCCCTCCACGCTCGCGCATGCGCAGTAGGCCTTTCTTCCGTGTCAAATCTTCAGGAGAACTGCACATGCGTGTGGCCTGCATCCAGGTTCGCGCGCGCGGGATTGCTGCTAGGTGGACGCCTGGCCCACCATTTTGACGGGCTCGACCTCGTGGTGAAGGCCTTGGTCCCGGTAAGTAAACTCCTCATATTCTTCTTTACTTTTTTCATGAGTAGAGCATTTTTGCATGGCTGTTTCTAGGGTTAGGTCTTTTTGTTTAAGTAAGGATTTTCTAAGTCCTTCATAAGATATACCATTGGGCAGCACGGTAGCACAGTGGATAGCACAATTGCTTCACAGCTCCAGGGTCCCAGGTTCGATTCCGGCTTGGGTCACTGTCTGTGTGGAGTCTGCACGTTCTCCCCGTGTGTGCGTGGGTTTCCTCCGGGTGCTCCGGTTTCCTCCCACAGTCCAAAGATGTGCAGGTTGGGTGGATTGGCCATGCTAAATTGCCCTTTAGTGTCCAGAATTGCCCTTAAGTGTTGGGTGGGGTTACTGGGTTATGGGGATAGGGTGGAGGTGTGGGCTTGGGTAGGGTGCTCTTTCCAAGAGCCGGTGCAGACTCGATGGGCAGAATGGCCTCCTTCTGCACTGTAAATTCTATGAAAATTGACTATCTGGTCTCTGATGAGGGAGTCACGGAGGTTTTCAAAGTTGCAGGATTGAGTTAGTAATTTTAAATCAGTTACAAAACTGCTGGAAGATTCTCCCGGTTGTTGCAAGCGCCTGGGGAACTTGAACCTTCCAAATATCTCATTGACTTCAGATTGACAGTGGGTTTCAAATTTTTTGATGATTATTTCCAGCTTGCCCTTGTCCTCCCCTGCCAGGTAGGTAAAGGAATTATATATTTCTAGTGCCTGCGGCCCAGCCAGGGATAAGAGCAAGGCTATCTTCCTGGCATCAGACGCTGAGGTTAGATCCTTAGCTTCTAGATATATTTTGAACTGTTGTATAAAACGTTTCCAGTTGGAATGCATATTACCCGTGGTCTGGAGCAGGCACGGAGCTTGGATTGGGTCCATCGTGCCGATTGGTATCTGAAGGGTCCGAATGCTGCGAGGCCTTCCGTGGTTGAATATCTGGTTTAAGTCCTCTTCTCTTGCTGGTGTCTAGCTGGCTTGCTGAAATCACACCTGGTACCATATGTTATTCTCTAAGTCTGAATGAAGACTGAAGATTTACAGTTAACACAAGCTCTTTGTTCAAAGGGTTCATTCTGCTTCCAGAGCTTAACTCGATGTAATACAGTCAAGCGGGTATGACCAGTGAAGCTGAGGTAAGCTGCCTATGCTGAGCTGTCTCTGTCTGCTGCTGCTCACTAGCCCTGTGCTTCTGAAAGAGGCGGATCCTCCCTTGGGCTGGACCCTTTATACCCGTCTCTGATGCTGCCCTCTAGTGGTGCTGTGACTGTTGCATCTGTCTGCAGTCCCTGGTGTATGTGCAGATGTATGTACAGATGTACAGATCACTATAAGAATATTTTGTAAAAGCCTACCGGGAGCCCATCTCGTCCCGCCGCTTTCCCTGATTGCGTGGAATGAATGCATTCCACGATTTTGCCCAGTTCTAGAGGTGCCTCCAGCCCGTATTTCCTGTCCTCCCACACCACCGGTCCATCCAGCCAGTCGAGGAACTGTTCCATCCCCGAGTCGGAGGTGTATAGTCCTCGGTAAAAGTCTGTAAAGACCGTGTTAACCACATTTGGGTCTGCTACCATACGACCATTCCAGTCCCTAACTTGAGCTATCTCTATTGCGGCCGCCTGTTTTTTCAACTGGTCAACTGGTGCTACAGTACGTGGCTGGCTTTGTCTCTGTGTTAGTAAAGGCCCCCCCCATGCCTGGTGGAGCTGGTGGACTGATGTCCGTGTGGAGAGCGGGTCAAATTCCACCGGCAGCTTTTCCCTCTTCACCAGCAGTTCCGCGGTTGGGGCTGTGGAGTACCGCCGATCCATCTCCATAAGGCCATAAGACATAGGAGGAGAATTAGGCCACTCGGCCCATCGAGTCTGCTCCGCCATTCAATCATGGCTGATATTTTCTCATCCCCATTCTCCTGCCTTCTCCCCATAACCCCTGATCCCCTTATTAATCAGGAACCTATCTATCTCTGTCTGAAAGACACTCAGTGATTTGGTCTCCACAGCCTTCTGCGGCAAAGGGTTCCACAGATTCACCACCCTCTGGCTGTAGAAATTCCTCCTCATCTCTGTTTTAAAGGATCGTCCCTTTAGTCTGAGATGGTGCCTCTGGTTCTAGTTTTTCCTACAAGTGGAAACATCCTCTCCACGTCCACTCTATCCAGGCCTCGCAGTATCCTGTAAGTTTCAATTAGATCCCCCCTCATCCTTCTAAACTCCAACGAGTACAGACCCAGAGTCCACAAACACTCCTCATATGACAAGTTCTTCATTCCAGGGATAATTCTTGTCAACCTCCTCTGGACCCTTTCCAAGACCAGCACATCCTTCCTTAGATATGGAGTCTATACACAATCGCTCACACAGACACACACACACAGACACATACACTGACACACTGACACACACACATACACACGGGCACTCACACACAGACACACACACTCACACACAAAGACACACACACAAACTCATACACAGATGCAGAAACACACACACAGACACACACACACATACACAGACACTCACACACAGACAGAGGCACACACACAGACACACACAGACACACACAGCCACACACACACACACACAGACACACACAGACACACACACAGCACACACACATACACAGACACTCACACACAGACAGAGACACACACACACACACACACACACAGACACATGCACACAGACACACACACACAGACATACACAAACACACACACACACACACATAGACATGCACACACACAGACATACACGCAGCCACACACAGACAGACACAGGCACACACACACACAAACACAGAGAAACACACACAGACACACACACACACAGACACATGCACAGACACACACACAGACACACACAGACATACACACACACAGACACGCACATGCACACACGCACACACAGACACACACACATATACACACAGACACACACAAACACGCAGATACACACACACACACACTGACACACACAGGCACACACACACACACACAGACACAGACACATACACAGACACACAGGAACACACAGGCATACACACACACAGACACACTCCTTCACACAGACACAGACACACACACATAGACACACACACAGACACACGCAGACATACACAAACACAGACAGACACACACACACATAGACACGCACACGCACACACACACACAGACACACACACATACACACAGACACACACACACACACATACATACATACACACACATACACACAGACACAGACACACGGACACTCACACAGACACACATACGCAGACACATACACACAGACACACACACGCACACAGAAACACACACGCAGACATACACAAACACAGACACACACACATAGACATGCACACACACATAAACACGCAGATGCACATGCAGACGCACACACAGACACAGATACACACACACAGACATACACACAGACACTCACACAGACACACACGCATACACACATACACACATATATACATACACACACATACACACAGACACACAGACACAGACACACGGACACTCACACAGACACTCACACAGCCACACATACACACAGACACGCACACACACACAGACACACATACTCACACAGACACACACATACAGACACACACACAGACACATACACAGACACACACAGACGCACACACACTGACACACAGACACTCACACACAGACATTCATACACACTCACATACACACAGACACACACTCACACACATACACCCACACACACACCCACACACACACATACAGACACACACATACTCACACAGACACACACACACAGACACACCCACACACAGACACACCCACACAGACACAAACACACACACAGACACACACACACAGGCACACGGACACTCACACACAGACATCCACACACACTCACATACACACAGACACACACACACATATATACATACACCCCCCCCACACACACACATACAGACACACACATACACAAACAGACACACACACAGACACACACACATACAGACACAAACTCACACACAGACACACTCACACAGACACACGCACACACATACACCCACACACACATACACACACACACATACAGACACACACACACAGGCACACACACACAGACACACACATACACATGCAAAGACACACACACAGACACACACATGCAGACACACACACATATAGACACAGACCCACACACACTGACAAATACACAGACACGCATACATACATACATACATACACACACACAGACACACACACAAACACACACACACATAGACACAGACCCACACACGCACACACTCAGACACACACGCACACAAAGACACACACAGCACACACAGAGACACAGACACACACACACAAACACACACACACAGAAACACACATGCACACACACAGACACACACACACACAGACACACACACAGACACACAGACACAGACACACACACAGACATGCACACACACTCACATGCACACAGACATACACTCACATACATGCATACACCCCCCCCACACACACACACATACAGACACACACATACACAAACAGACACACACACAGACACACACACATACAGACACACACTCAAACAGACACACACACACAGGCACACGGACACTCACACACATACACCCACACAAACACACACATACAGACACACACATACACACACAGACACACACACAGACACACACAGGCACACCCACACAGGCACACACACATACACACGCAGGTGCACATGCAGACGCACACACAGACACAGACACACACACAGACATACACACAGACATACACACAGACACACACACACACATACAGGCACACACATACACACAGACACAGACACACGGACACTCACACAGACACACATACGCAGACACATACACACAGACACACACACAGACACACGCACACAGAAACACACATGCAGACATACACAAACACAGACACACATAGACATGCACACACACTGACATACACACAGACACTCATACACACAGACACGCACACACACAGACACACGCACAGACACACATACTCACACAGACACACACACACAGACACACACACAGACACACACAGACACACACACAGAGACACGCACGTGTACACACAGTCACACACAGACACAAACACAGATGCACACACATATGCACACGGACACACACAGGCACAAACACACACAGACACACATACACACGCACACACACTGACACACAGACAGACATGCGTACACACTCACATACACACAGACACACACTCACACACATACACCCACACACACACCCACGCACACACATACAGACACACACATACACACACAGACACACACACACAGACACACCCACACACACACAGACACACACTCACACACAGACACACTCTCACACAGACACACACACACAGACACACGGACACTCACACAGACACACATACGCAGACACATACACACAGACACACACACACAGACACACGCACACAGAAACACACACGCAGACATACACACAGACACGCATACACACAGACACGCACACACACACAGACACACGCACAGACACACATACTCACACAGGCACACACACACACACACACACACACAGACACACACACACACAGACACACACACAGAGGCACGCACATGTACACACAGACACACACAGACACACACACAGGCGTGCACACATATGCACACAGGCACAAACACACACCACACAGACACACATACTCACACAGACACACACACAGACACACACACAGACACATACACAGACACACACACAGACGCACACAGACTGACACACAGACACTCACACACAGACATGCATACACACTCACATACACACAGACACACACTCACACACATACACCCACACACACACCCACACACACACATACAGACACACACATACTCACACAGACAGACACACACACACACACACAGACACACACACACAGGCACACGGACACTCACACACAGACATCCACTCACACTCACATACACACAGACACACACACACATATATACATACACCCCCCCACACACACACACATACAGACACACACATACACAAACAGACACACACACAGACACACACACATACAGACACACACTCACACACAGACACACTCACACAGACACACGCACACACATACACCCACACACACATACACACACACACATACAGACACACACACACAGGCACACACACACAGACACACACATACACACGCAAAGACACACATACAGACACACACATGCAGACACACACACACATAGACACAGACCCACACACACTGACAAATACACAGACACGCATACATACATACACACACACAGACACACACACAAACACACACACACATAGACACAGACCCACACACGCACACACTCAGACACACACGCACACAAAGACACACACAGCACACACAGAGACACAGACACACACAGACACACACACACAGACACACACACACAGAAACACACATGCACACACACAGACACACACACA